>NW_028323779.1:0-29309 GCF_984573655.1 Nuphar pumila | reverse complement strand
CAAACATTCACAAACCGCTGCCTCAGGTGACGGGAACGGTAGCACTGATCCCCAAGTAGTTCTTGGAGTTGCCATTGTCCGATGTGGATGCGGTTGTGTCGTGAAAAGACTCATCATCGCATCCGCATGGACGTTGGCAACTCCAAGCGGAACCTGTACCGCCTGAGGGGGTGAGCATGTGAAACCGGCTCTGCACTGGAACAGCATTGGAACGCTTTGTGACTGCCCAACTTGCCTCATTGCAATCATCAAGCGTCCATCATAATGCTGGCTCAGCTTCTGAGGTGCCGGTCATTCACTGGGAAACACACTTAGGTGTGGCGGAGTGCCTTGCGCTCCCCTGCCAGCTGGCATGCACAATGCAAGCGCGTCCAAGATATCACCAAGTCTGTACAAAAGCGCAAAATGCCTGGTAACAAAAGTGCAGCTGATTTCATCATTTACCTGTGTGGGTGCTGATCCAACAAATGGGCAGCTGAATATGTGTTTGTAGAGCCCAAGATGTCACACGGAGGGACTCAGCTGTCAGTCTCCGTAACTATTGCCTGTCCGAGAGCTTGTGCCTCTGTGTTCCACAGTGTGCTCTCAATCTCTGCAATCATCGTCTGTCTGAGCGCCTCCTAGCTTTGTCCAACACTTTACGAGTGAGCTGTTTCGGCCATGACGAACGTGTGTTGTTGCTCCAGGAGCGCATCAAGGACGAACTGGCACAGATCAGCGCCCTCAGCAGTGACAACGCACAGCTCCGGATGCAGCTGAACGCTACCCGCGTGCACTCTCGAGAGGCCGAAGATATCGTGGATGACATCAAAGCGCAGCAGCAGCACGCTCTCCGCACGATGGACAAGTTTCAGCAGGTATGGAGCTAGCACTCAGCCGGCTGCGTGATCTGCAGCTCCAGGTGCCTGAAATTGCATGCCACCAAGCACTACGGACAAAGCCAGCGAAAAAGTGTGAAGAAACGCACAAATGGCGACATTGCGCACATCCCAGCAGTGCAACCAGGCCGTTTGCATCATGTTCGGGCATATGGGGCGTGCTCAGTAGTTTGCTGGACATCTGGTGTTCAGAGTGTTCGGAGTGAGGCTTTCGTTACCTTCAGGATTAAGTCGTGCTGCATATAGGGGCGTCCAATGCTTGTGTCATCTTGCGAGAGGCAGCTGGATGGTGATGGCGATGATGGTGGTGTTTGCCTGTCTGCCTGTGCTGTCTCTTGTTACTCTTGTCTATGTGTTAAATGATGGTGGTGGTGACAAAGGCAATGATGTTGATGGTGACGAGGAAAAGGAGCACGCCAGCCCAACGAAGGCGGCGTCGACAGCGGGCGAAACAGCCAGCGCTTATCTCGCGCCTAAACGATTGGTGGTGATGGTGGTGTGTAGTCCAGCGTTGCGCTCACACAGCCATCTGCAGCGCTTTGACAGAGACGCTTCTCACTCAATAGTTGTGACGAGCATGGCTGTTTCTTCACCGCTCGAGGAACCATGCAGACTTAGAAAAACACTGAGCACCTGGCATGTTTGATGGCAATACTCGTGCAGTATTTGCGGAAAGCGAAAGCCTTGGTGACGAGGCGGTGGTGTGTGTGTTCAGGAGAAGGTGTGCTTGGAGCTGGAGCGGGAGGACCTGCTGAAGAAGCTGGGCGTGGTGGAAGCCATATTTGCAGAGAACGAGCGTCGCTTCAGTGCTATTCTGCACCTCATTCTGCACGAACTCGACGTTCCCGAACCCGTGCTTGCTAGCCTCACAGATGCCGACGTCACTGTCTTTGACCACGCATTAGAGCAGGTGTTGATTGCTTCTCTCTGCACTCTTTGCGAGACTCACGATGAGGTGATGCTTGCATCTTTCTGAACTCTGTGATGGACACTCACTGAAAGTCTCTCCACTGTCAACGACATCCGTCAACTTTTGGATTCGCCGTGCGTTGTAACGATCACTACATCGTCGAAGACTCCTAGAACCCGACGTTAATTAGCGGGTCTGTCGTAGAATTAATTCGCCAAGTAGTTCGTGTAGTTGCCAATGTCCATGTGGATGCGGTAGTGATGTAAAACAAAATACATCATTACATCACATAGATAATATCAATAACGGCAGGACAAAGTCAACAAGCAACCAAAAGACACATCATCATCATCATCATCATCATCGTCGTTCCTTACTTGCTTTCCGACATCGACGCTGCGAGCATGGGTAGCCGATCTGAAATGAAGTGTTGAGCTTCTTATTTGCTAGAAGGGCAGCTATTGGCATGGAGCTCGCCCGCCTGATCGTTGTTGTGCATGTGAGCAGCTGCTTCAGGGGTGCTTTGCTGCGGTTATGACTCAGCACTCGATGTGCAGGTCAAGACGCATTTAGAGGACGAGATGCAGAAGATGGCGAGCGCTGCCATGCGCAACGTGGAAGTCACCAGTGTTGCAGCGTTGGAGGTGTGTGGCTCTCCATATTGCCTCCCCTTGCGATGATGATGACCTTGTTGGAGCTTTTGTTGCTTGGTGACTACTTCATGCCATTCCCTATGTGATGTTATGATGATCTTGGTGCAGCCGTTGTGCACATATTGTATGCCGTACAGCCGTACATATTTGTTGGGTACTACAAATACTATCATATGATGATGATGATGATGATGTATCTTTTTACAACACTACCGCATCCACATGGACATTGGCAACTCCAAGAACTACTTGGGAATCAGAGTTATCATTACCATCACCTGAGGCAAGCGTACCTGGACCAGCCTGACATTGACTTACCATAACCTGACCTGACATGTCTTCATCCACTTCGTCCTGTACCCTGCAAGAAAGGAGGTCAGCCACGGCTGACCAAAAACGACCCGTCAATTCCTTTGGGAGATCGTCGCAACCCACACTCAAAATCTTTGTCAGGAGATCAACTCCCAACAGAGATTCCAATTTAGTTGCCAAATTCCCACCTTGTAATCCAAGACCTCTTAACCGTTTCAAGAAATTGGTCTATTTTTGGCCACAAGATGGGACAATCCACGGTACAGTGAACACAGCCTGTGTGAGCATCCCCCAAATGCTCATCGCAGTCCTTGCAGTGATACTGTACGGGATCCACAAACTCGTAAGTCTGATTTTGAAGTCGGCTTCGTAGGGCAAACAGCTTACCACTCCTAGCGCTCATGATAGTACGAGCCCGAACAGAGGACAAACTTGACAGATATGGTGCAAGCCTGCGTGGTTGTTCACCGATGCACGCCCACTTCCATGGCACCGCAGAATGCGGCGATGCAACATATCTGGCTTTCCCTTGAATTAAGTACCAACTCCAGATATTGTCAAGGAGGTGTTGCCTATCAACCTCATTAGTAGGCAACGCCTCTGCTTCCAGCACTGGCACATTCACTACACGCACTCCCCCTTGAGATCTGGAGGAGATTCGCCTAGCGACCTGCTGTAGGGGCTTTGAAGATGTCAGAGATATTCAGGTCGTGGCAAATGTCCGCTGAAAATTTCTGCACCTCTCCTTGCCAATTGGCCCCTACCCTCGGGCGTCCGACTGCTCTGTGCCCCGGGAAACGATTCGCTTTTGCCAGTTCACACCATCGAGTTCCCTGTAAAGTGGACAGATGCTTGTCATAGCATTGTTTAGAGGCATCCATTAGAAGCGAGGGGGGCAGTAGGCCCAAGTCTGTGAACAAGACTTCTGAGGCCACTTCTGAACACTGCAATCCCATCACTGCTCGCATCGCCTCCTTTGCGACGACGTCAAAGCAGCGTCTATTGACTTGTGAGGTTGACCAGACCTCACTACCAAACAGAACTGAGCTATAGATGAAGGTTTGGATCATCATTGCGCGGGTTTTGATCGGGATACGATGACAAGCTAGCAGTGGCCTCCAGTACCCCAAGGCAGCTCGCATTTTGCCCAGTGCTTGGCTTGCATGTAAATCCCAAGATCCGCTTTCTGTGAACCAAACTCCCAAGTACTTATATGATTGCACCTGCGACAGAGCGTGTCCGTCCAGTGTCCAGGTGTTCAATCGCTGCTCAGCTGGGACGCTCGCTGATTCACCTTCCTTGGGATGGAACACCATCACCACACTTTTTAGCTTATTTGCTTGCATACGCCAGCGTTTCAACCATTCAGCCACATGGTCGATACTGACCTGCAAGTCCTGGGGGTTCAGTGTCAGACCATTAAGGTCGTCCGCGTATGTGAGGGCCCTGACCTCGACCCCTTGTGCAACGCAAATTCCTTTGGGACCGCCTGCCGTATGCAACGACTCCAGCAGATCGTCGATATAGATGTCGAAAAGTAAGGTGGAGAGGGGGTCACCCTGGCCGACGCCTACCATCAATGGGAACGACTCCGACATCTCGCCAGCAATGCGGACCGAGGATTGTGACTTTGAAAACAAGTCTAGCAAGACCCGCCACATCTTGCCTTTTACTCCTTTAGCTTTCAGTTTGTAGAAAAGACCTTCCCTCCAGACCACATCGTAATACTTCTTAATGTCCAGGAAAAAAGCATAAAGGGGCTGCTTTGTTGCACCTGACTCATTCACCATCTGAGCCATTGTAAAGATGTGGTCGATGCAGGAACGTCCTTCCCGGAAAGCGCATTGGGACTCATGAAGTCCCACCGTTTTTTCATATACAGTGACATAATCATATCTGAATGTGATATACATCTTAACATCACATAGGTAATGGCAGGAAATAGACAACAAGCAACAAAGATAGCACATTTGAAGTCATACAGCTCATCTGAATGTGATGTACATCTATATCCTGAAAAGAACAACATCAATGCGCTGCATTGGACTTTTACCATCATTAAACTCGCATTTTAAGGTTGAACATAGTTATACATACTTCACTAGCGATAAACGCGGCTCCCACGTTGTCTGCGGCACAATGCGCTCTCATGCCCTTGAACCTTCTGCCTTGTTCAAAACAAGACGCACCGCTTTGTGTAACTCAAAAGATGTAGAGACATCACACTTCCCAAATCAGTTTCCATGCAACAGTTGTGACACTCGAAAAGCAGGGCGACAAACACTGCACTAGTTGCAGTGGCAACTGCTGTAGAGAAGTAAGCATCCCTGTAGAAAACGTAGGCGCACACATAAAAACATGCCTGTTAGAGTGCAAACCCCCAAAAACTTGGCCACCTTCAATGCATCAAGCTTGTCAAGGTTACCTAACAGGTCTTGCACAATTTGGCAAACTTTCTGGTCGGCGTTGTGGAGTTAAGGTCACGGTTGGGGCTTGTCCACATCGCGCAATTGTGAACATCGAACGGAAGGCTCGATTGCTTGATTGGCAGCCCCCGCGACAGTAGTGACTTCTTTAGTGATACTGGAAATTCGTGAGCATAAAACACCTGGAGCACCTTCTCCTGCAGTTTAAGTGCCTCTTGCAGCCTTAAGTGCCCTAAGTGCCTTAAGTGCCTCCTGCAGCTTAAGTGCCTCCTCCCTAGTCCGGGCAAATACAATAATATCATCAATATCAAATGCGCATCTGATTCTCTGGCTGCGTAAGATCTTCAAAACCGAGCAAACAATATTCGAAAATCTCACCGGGCGCACTTGAGGCCTTGCGGTATTGCTAACCACTGATGTACGACTCCGTTTATTGGAAACAACAAATGTTCAATTGACTCCTTCAGCAGAGCTTGCTGGAAGCCTTTCTCCAGATCAAAGAGAACGCCCAGTCCCCGGGCCGCGACACATTTGGCATGCATCTTGTATACTTTCCATTGTAATGCAACGACTGCTCGTCCATACCTTGGTTCACATGCACACCCGACCATTTTTGTCAATTTCAATTCGCCGTAGTCATATATCGGTGGTTAGTATTACCGCAAGGCCTCAAGAGCACCTCTCGAGATGGTTCGTGTATTGTTCGCTCGGTTTTGGAGATTTTACGCAGCCAGGGAACCAGATGCGCATTTGGTATTGATGATATTATTGTATTTGTCCGGACTAGGGAAGAGGCACTCAAGCTGCAACAGAAGGTGCTCCAGGTGTTTTACGCTCAAGGGCTTTTAGTATCACTAAAGAAGTCACCACTGTTGTTGGGGCAGCTAATCAAGCGCTTAAGCTTTCATGTCGATGTTCAAAATTGCGCGATGTGGATACCTGAGGAGAATGTTGCCGAATTGTGGATTTGGCTTAGGACCTGTTAGCTAATCTTGACAAGCTTGGTGGATTCAAGGCGGCCAAGTTCTTGAGGGTTCACACTCTTCCCTTGAGGCAAGTATACCCTGAGGCATCCCCTGAGGCAAGCTTACCTGATCCAGCCTGTGGATCAACCTGTGTAACAATGCATATATCTGACAATGCACTCCGAAACCACAGTAGCAAAGGCAGGAGGGCTCCACATCACAGAGCTGAGATAAGCGTAGGATGCTGTGCTAAAATACAAGAACAGGAGAACATTCATGTTCTCATATTTATGGATAACCAGTCCTCACAGCAAGGCGGTTTTCCGGCGAGATCGCATGAATAGTGGCATCATGCCTATGGACTATGCCAGATATTCAGTTATTTCTCAGCTCTGCATGGCACCTCAAGCGGCAAGGAGGCATGCCTTGCACCAATGCTGATCCATGCAAGGCATTGATTGAACAGAACGTCAAGTGCAGCGCTGGTTAGGGGTTAGGGGTTGGGCGCCAACGTGGCACGGGGTGGCGTGCAGCAAAAGGTGCAGCTGCTGCACAGCCAGCTGGTGGAACGGGAGCAGGCGCTAGTGGACGCACACCATGAGTTGGACCGCCGGTGCACCTCGTTCCAGTACCAGCTGCAGTCAGCACGCTCTGAGTGCACTGCGGCAGTTGAGGAGCACGTTTCCTCCAGCCTCCAGCGGATCAACCAGCGCGTCGACGACCTTCAGGAGGTCGTTGAGGACTGGAAGAAGCAGTTTGAGCACGAACTGGCTGACCTCATGGACACTGCTAACTCTGAGCTCAGCAAGCAGCAGGTCGCCGCGCAGGACATCATTCAGGTGCGACATGCGAAAGGCTGGGAAAGAAAGATGTGGGTTGTTACTTACTTCAGGCAGCCATGACCGGTCTCGTCCTTGCCTAAAGGCCCCTTCGGACGGCAACTGAGTACTAAGGAAAAACGTGTACCGAAACTATAAATACAGGCGAAAAGGATAAGTACATGCAACAACGCCACGCCGCTTGGGCTGACTGTTCATCGTGATGTTGATGGTGACGATAACGGTGAGCGCTGAAGGGGTGGTGGTCAAGGAGGGATTCGTCACTATCGTGCTTCGGGAACTCAGCATCAGCCCATGCAAATGCAACCTATTTTGGTTCGTACGAGCGGCAGCACGTTCAGGGCAGGCTTGCCTATACCGACTGCCGATTCAACAATCACACATCCAACCATCACACCCGTTTTGAATGTGGGTGCTTGGTGCTTTGGGCTTGTGCCGTCTAGTTCTTGCTCATACCTGTGCGATGTTATCATGTGCGCTTGTACAACACTCCCACATCCACATACGCCTCTGCAACCAGAACATCGCGAGACACCACTGGGAAATTAGTGCAGTGTTGCGCAAATCAGAGTTTGCTGCAATCAGGACTGCGGAATCCCACCCGGATGCATTTTTTTTACACTCGCAGCCTGTGCTGCATCCATGTGGATGCGGTAGTGCTGTAAGAAGACACACCCTCACGTCTTCAACGTTGAACACTCGGTCGTACCACCCCCGTCCACAGTCCTGCAGAAGCAGAAGACATCCAGCCGGTCGCCTTTTTGAGCTCTCAGCCTGTGAATATCTTTTCAGCAGTCTTGATAGCAGCACCAGCCCGTGCTCCACATTGCGGCTGGCTTGTGAAGCGCTGTTTTGCGTCCTCACCACGCATGCCATCCCACCCACCGCGAGACGGGACAGTGCTTGACTGTGTGCTTGATCGCGCAGGAGCTAGAACAGCGGCTTCACAGGCTACAGAGCGAGTTACGTTCGGAGCTGGAGGGCAAGCAGACGCTCAGCCGCCGACTCGCGGAGTTGGACAGCCGAAATGGCGATGTGCAGCTTGCGACCGGTCAACAACAGCGGTGCGGAAGGCCGTTGCTATGATGCGTGCCGTAACTCTTTCTCAAGATAGTCCTGGCTCGTACTTGAGTCCCTGCCAGGAAACGCCCGCCACAAGGATAAGATGCATCCATGGATCGTTTTGACTAGGTTGCAGTGTGGTGTCGAGTATCTTGTTTATCCTTGTGACCAGCGTTTCCTGGCAGGGACTCAAGATGGTGATGATGATGATGGCTCGTGCGAGCGGCCGCGCGTCCAATGAGCTGTATTGTTTCGAATATGTTGATGTGGTTGTTTTCGGCTTAAGCGTAGCTCTTGCTCTTTCTCTGTGCGATGTAATGATGATGTATCGTTATCAACACTACTGTGTTCCAACCGCTGACGTTCAATGAGCTGTATCACTTTGAATGTGCTGTCGTTGTTTCTTGTTGTCTATCTTGCCACATTATCTATGTGATGTAATGATGATGTATCGTTATCAACACTACTGTGTTCCGACCGCTGACGTTCAATGAGCTGTATCACTTCGAATGTGCTGTCATTGTTTCTTTTTGTCTGTTTCTTGCCATTATCTATGTGATGTTATGATGATGATGTATCGTTATCAACACTACCGCATTTGAATGGAGATTGGCAACTCCAAGAACTACTTGGGAATTAAATGAGACCGAAAATGCTTCTGCGACATGCCGTGATTCCTAACCGTTTTTTCTCTGTATTTCTTATATTCTGGTACAACCTCCAGCAATTCGTCAAGTGTGCTTCGTGGCCAAGTGTGCTTGTGCTAGGTTGACCTTGGTCCTTTGACTTCCTGAGGTTCCACCACATGAAAGCATTTGAGCAGCATGTTAAAATCTCGTTCTCTGTGCCAATCCACACACCCCTGGCAGAGGCTCGGCCACGGGGGTTGGACGTCTGTCAGCGTGTGTCATTTCACAGCAAGACCGCATCCGCATTTGTGTGCAATGGCAATGTATGGACAGTTGCCAACAGATAGGTGTGTGTTTAGGAAGCTCGAGAGGCAGGCCATCACAATTCAGGCACTCAAAGAGCAGCTAGAGGACCTGGAGGCCAAGGGTGCAAGGCGCGAGGATGAACTGAGGAAGTCCCTGGGGGGGAGCAAAGCTTCTGGCCGCATGCCTACAACGGATGCTCCCATTGCATAGTATCATGCCAAACGTGGACCCATCCGTGAGTTGTGGCGATCAGGTTGCATGGTACAAGTGGGCAAAATGGCAATGCGCCAGTGTAAAGTAATGACAAAGATGCACATACTCCGCACATCAGATATCCTGGATGGGCTAACATCACGTCATTTTGCGGCGCATCTAGAATAGATGCACATCTATTATAGATGCGCCGCAAATGTTTTGCAGTCCTTTACAGCGCCGTTTTAGGCTTGTTGTGTTTCTGTTTCGGTGCACCCGTTCTGTCGTTACGGTGCTCTTGTTGCAGCGTGTTTTCTTTTCTTTTTGTAATGTTACTTGCGTTATTTATGCTATATGTTTTTAGTCCTTTGCTTTCGTTGTGTCTTTCGTTGTTTTCTTGCAGCCAGCCTTCGCGGCGTGCTTGTTTGTTGGTTCTGTCGTGCTAGTCAGGGTTTCTTTGCGCTTGCGCTTTGCTTCCTGCTTGCTTGTCCTTGGCCCCTTACGGTACCTGTGTGGCTTCTTTGCTTCTGCTTGTTGTGTTACTGGTCGTGGTGCCTCGATGCTTCTTCTCGCCTTGGCCGTTTTTCTGTTATTTCAGTGGGTTCTCGGTGATGAGTTTCCCTGTGCTGTCTCTGCCTTTTGTGCAGGTACGTGGTAGCACAGGATGAGTGACGCACTGCCAGCGGAGTGGGGTACACCGGCGCCCCTTTTTGTCTGTCCTGAGCACCACTGCTCGGCCAGTTTCAATGTGCAGACGCACCTGCTGGATCACCTCCGGGCGCACCATCAATCCAGCCTCGTGCCGGCTGGGGATATGGTCTTGCGCGACACGTCGCTGTCAGCTCCGCCAACGTCGGAGACCCCGGCTCGCGCCTCCCCGACTCAATGTCCCAATGTGCCCTCGGCCGAGGTATCGTCCGTGATTCCTCCGCAGGATGGGGTCTTGCCCCCCTCACCGCCGCACGTTACCCCCGCGTGCGCCTCTGTTGTGATATATGCTTGTATTGTGCCTATCTTAGGTATATAGATTTTAGGGTTGTATCTGCGGCGTCTCGCTATGACACGACATGCGCTTGTCATGTCGATGCACTAACAAGAGAGCGCCGCACTACGGATATGTTGATACCAGTGCATACAAGTCATATATCCAGTTCTATGCCTCGGTGTGCTCTGGGTGTTTACCTTCGATGTAGCGTTTTACAATAAGTGCGGTACAGTGCGACAAACACTTGTCGTCATGCTGTCACGGCCTAGTATCCGCAGTGTCGATGACAGGTACATATTAACGGTTGATTTGAGTAGCTTCACTTGCTTTTGGCAGCTGCAGATTAACACAATAACGGTCGTGCCGGATGCTATATATACCAGTGCACTGCGCCATGTGTGTTACAGTCGACTATGTAACTTTTGCCCGACCATTCTCAACAGGTTATGGGCCCAGCTACGTAAGCTGGTTCGTCACGTGCTTTTTGACAGATTATTCTCTTCCTCTTTGGCGACTGCATTTGTGTCGCAGCCGTCTACTTTTGCTGCCGACCACTTCCTCGTCGCCCATTATGGCTTCTATGGTGTCCCTCAAGGATGGACCTGGCGTCAAGCTGGACGACGACAACTGGCCATCCTGGAGCGTTCGTATGCTTGCCTTCCTGCTTATCAAGAAGTGCGACAAATGGGTGACCACTCCTTTGCCTGCTAATGCTTCCGATGATGACAAGCTTGTTGCCAATGAAGCTCTTTCGTGGATTCGATTGTGCATTTCTGACCGCTGGCTCAGACGCATCAAATCTGTCGTTGCTCCTGATGTTGCTTGGAACCAGTTCAAGAGCGCGCATGAATAACGGTCGTGCCGGATGCTATATATACCAGTGCACTGCGCCATGTGTGTTACAGTCGACTATGTAACTTTTGCCCGACCATTCTCAACAGGTTATGGGCCCAGCTACGTAAGCTGGTTCGTCACGTGCTTTTTGACAGATTATTCTCTTCCTCTTTGGCGACTGCATTTGTGTCGCAGCCGTCTACTTTTGCTGCCGACCACTTCCTCGTCGCCCATTATGGCTTCTATGATGTCCCTCAAGGATGGACCTGGCGTCAAGCTGGACGACGACAACTGGCCATCCTGGAGCGTTCGTATGCTTGCCTTCCTGCTTATCAAGAAGTGCGACAAATGGGTGACCACTCCTTTGCCTGCTAATGCTTCCGATGATGACAAGCTTGTTGCCAATGAAGCTCTTTCGTGGATTCGATTGTGCATTTCTGACCGCTGGCTCAGACGCATCAAATCTGTCGTTGCTCCTGATGTTGCTTGGAACCAGTTCAAGAGCGCGCATGAAGCCACGCTTAAGCCCAAGGCTGTCAACCTCCAGAAGCAGCTGTTTGCACGACGTCAAGCTTCTAATGAGACTGTGGATGCTTTTCTGGACGCCATTGAACTGATAAATGACGACTTGGAAACACTAGGATCACCCGTCCCCGAAGCGACGCTAGTGCGCCATGTCATCGACCATCTGAATGCCTCGTTCGAAGGCTCGAAGTCCATCCTCATCCTGCGAGCTCCTGACTACCAGTTGGAATCCCTTCGTGTTGATCTGCGCGCCATTGAGATTTCCCAGCGCTCTGACTCTCTCGGTCGCCCCGTGCGTGCTCTGCAGGCCACGGGTCACGTGATGGACGAAGGCCTTCCCATGATCGCGACAGGCGGGGTCAGGACTCTGAGGAGCCCTCAACAAGTGCTTCTAATTTCTCCTGTGATTTCTGCGGGAACCCTGGGCACATTGCCCCTCATTGCACTCTCCGCTGCAAGCAACGCTTCCCAAACCAGCCGGAGACTTTTGCGCCTGGCTTCCCTCGTCCCCGTGGATCAGCAAATTTGCGCGGCATGCCTCCTTCGTGTCCTGCTGTTGCTTGGGTACTTGACTCTGGGGCTTCCGATTGCATGGTCAACTCACGGAGTGTTTTCCTTCAGTACACTCCGTTCACGAAACCCCAGACAGTTAGTTTCGGGAATGGAGCCGTGGAGCAGGCCCTAGGATCTGGAGTCGTGCGTATTGCCACTCCTCTGTCTGATATTGACATTCCCGATGTCTTGTTTGTTCCGTCCTTAGTCAGCAATCTGCTCTCCGTCCCCACACACACAAATCTGGGCTACTCTGCTTCCATTGCTGCCTGCGTATTCTGATTTGTTCCAGCTGACAAGGGACGGTCGGCTTGTGGCCACTGCATCAAACCATGGTGGCATATATATACTAGATACTGCCGCTTATCAACCTATGTCTTTTGCCTTTGCTGCACAGGCACGGGTCACTGCCAAGGAATGGCACAGGCGTTTGAGGCACACTAATTTTGGGACTCTTGCTGACATGCAACGCAAGGATCTCCTGACTGGGTGCAACCTTTCTCCCTCTGACTTTCTTGAGGCCCGGAATGAACCCTGTGAACCTTGTCTTGCGGGAAAATGCATCGTGCATCACATCCATCTGTGAGTGTGCCCTCAGCTCAACACGTCAACTTTCGTGTTCACTCAGACGTTGTTGGCCCCTTTCGGACTGCCACTATTCATGGCCACCGCTACATTGTGACACTCCTCGATGAGTTCACAGGATTCGCCCTCGTGTCGCTGTGCAAGGCTAAATCTGAGGTTCCTGCGTGCATACAAAGCATGATGATCCAGTTCTCCACCCAGGGGGGGCGAGACGTCAAGCGTTTGCGTACCGATAGGGGGAGGGAGTACTTGAATGCTTCTGTCGCTGCTTTCCTGTCTCTCAAAGGCATTTGGCCTGAGCCCACTGCCGGGTACACGCCTGAGCAAAACGGTCGAGCTGAACGACTCAATCGCACTCTTGCCGAACGTGCTCGCACCATGTTGGCTGATTCCGGCTTGCCAGCCAACATGTGGGGCTATGCCTTCCTGTACTCTGCCCATATTTACAACTCCGTCCTTGCTAGGGGGAAGTCTGTGCCTCCGTATGAGGCTTTTACTGGGGTTCGGGTTGACACATCCATTTTACATGCCTTCGGAAGCCCCGTGTGGGTCCATGTCCCCGGGCAGCAGAGGAGTAAGTTGGACGCTAAGTGCGTCAAGGGCCATTTTGTGGGGATCTCTGGACCAGTCAACTCTCGCACCTACCTTGTTTTGACAAACGGCTCAATCCTCACATCGTGTGACGTAGTGTTTCAGGATAACTTTCCTACGCCTACATCCGCTGCGGAGCCTGTGCTGGACACTGATGATATGCTTCCGGTCAATGAGCCTCCCGTCTTGGATCAGCCACTTGCTGCCCACTCCTCGTCGCCTGGCCTCTTGGCGGCATCCGTCTCCACGTCTCCTGACCCCATGGTCACCTTTGCCAACCCTCTGGTGACGTTACTCCACGACCGTCATGCTTCGGCTGATCCCCTCTTGGTGGAAGAGGACATGGTGCTTGATCTTCCGCTGGACGAGCCGGTCACTGTCCCTATCCCTGCCACTTCTGTGCCCCTCCCCTCCTCGCCCTCGGCTTCGCTTCTCGGTGATAATCCCTTCGCCCTCCTTGCTGGTGATGGTGACGATGCGACCTCTAATCAGCACCAGCATGCCGGGGGAACGGGGGAGGCGCCTGCATTGCCTGATCCGGTGCCGCCACAAGAACAGGCTGCAAACCCGCAGACTGTTCCCTCCAGCCGCACGCACCTACAGCGAACTCAGTATGCGGGGGGCAGGCCAAATTACGCGCTTCACTCCAGGCGCAAGCGTCCGGGCAGATATGCTCATTCCCAGAAGTACAGGCACAATGCATTCGCGGCAACCTCAGGATATGGGTTCGGGCCGGATCCGAGTACGGTGGAGGAGGCATTGTCCAGGCCGGATGGGATGAAGTGGCAACAGGCGATTGATGATGAGCTGAACTCGCTCCACGAGCACAATTGTCGGGATGTCGTCAAGCTGCCACCGGGTGCCAGAACTGTGGGCTCTCGCTTTGTGCTTCAGCGGAAGCGGGACGGGCGTTACAAGGCCCGTCTTGTGGTCCAAGGCTTCACACAGCGGGCGGGCATTGACTATGAAGAAACCTACGCCCCAGTCTCGAAGTATGCCACCCTCCGTGCATTCCTCGCGATCGTTGCTGCCAATGACTTGGAGATGAGGCAGATCGATATTAAAACCGCCTTCTTGTACGGGGAGCTTGAGGAAACGGTGTACATGAAGCACCCGGCTGGGTCTCCAGCGCCACCAGGGACAGCTTGTAAGCTTAACAAGTCAATATACGGGCTCAAGCAGGCGGGCAGAACATGGCATCATAAGCTAAAGTCTGAGCTCCTCGCCAAGGGATTTGTTTGCAGCGAGGCTGATCCTTCGCTTTTCATGAAAAAAGGAAAAGATGGAAAAATCCTTGCTTTGGTGTATGTAGATGATTGTTTGATAGCTGGTAGGACCCGCAAAGACGTTGAGGATACTTTGGCCCTCATTCAGTCCTTGTTCGAGGCACGTGACCTTGGAGAACCCTCGGACTTCCTAGGGATCAATCCGGTCAGAGATAGAAAAAATAAGACTCTAGCTATGCATTAAACCCCCTATATGCAACGTTTGCTCAATGAATACAACCTCACGGGGGAATCTCCAGTATCCTTGCCTTTAGGAACCGTTCCTGAGAGTGCACGCCTTGCGGGGGAGAATCTCATCAAGTATCCATCACTTGTTGGGTCGCTTATGCATCTTGCCAATTGCACTCGCCCTGACATTGCCCAAGCGATTAGCGCTCTTGCTAGGCATTTGAAGCATCCCACTTGTGCGCACTGGCAAGCCGCCATCAAGTTGCTACGTTACCTAAGTGGCACGTTGCATTATGCGCTTGTGTACGGTAAGCAGGAGAACCTTACTGGCTTTACTGATTCCGACCATGCGGGATGCAAGCTCACGAGACGTAGCACTACCGGCTTTGTATTCAAGCTCAACGGGGCCGCCATTTCATGGCAAAGCAAACTGCAGCCCACGGTTGCATTGAGTACAACTGAAGCTGAGTACCAAGCCGCCGCGGCGGGTGCTAGAGAGGCACTCTGGCTCAAGAAATTGTTGCCAGAACTCGGGGAGCCCATTGAGGGACCTGTCCACCTGCTTGGTGACAATGAAGCCACATTGTGCTTGTTGAAAAACCCCATGACGACAGCGCGCTCTAAACACATCGATATCATTCATCACTTTGCACGTGAAAGGGTCATTCTAGGTGATTTGAAATTCCAGTATGTAGCCACCGATCGTAATATCGCTGACTGCCTTACGAAGCCTCATCCTGTGGCCAAATTCCAGCAGCATGTCCGTAACCTAGGACTTAGAAACTTGGCGGAGGAGCCCTCAGTCTGAGGGCCTTCCCAACATCTCCCTTTCATGCGGGAAGGTGGGAGCTTGTCTTGATGCAATTGATATCTACCGCTTAAAATACACAACCCGTCTTTGAACCCATTGGCTGGTGAGTAGCACCTTCGTCATACGGGGAGTGTTGTGATATATGCTTGTATTGTGCCTATCTTAGGTATATAGATTTTAGGGTTGTATCTGCGGCGTCTCGCTATGACATGACATGCGCTTGTCATGTCGATGCACTAACAAGAGAGCGCCGCACTACGGATATGTTGATACCAGTGCATACAAGTCATATATCCAGTTCTATGCCTCGGTGTGCTCTGGGTGTTTACCTTCGATGTAGCGTTTTACAATAAGTGCGGTACGGTGCGACAAACACTTGTCGTCATGCTGTCACGGCCTAGTATCCGCAGTGTCGATGACAGGTACATATTAACGGTTGATTTGAGTAGCTTCACTTGCTTTTGGCAGCTGCAGATTAACACAATAACGGTCGTGCCGGATGCTATATTTACCAGTGCACTGCGCCATGTGTGTTACAGTCGACTATGTAACTTTTGCCCGACCATTCTCAACAGCCTCTCCAACACAAAGCTCGCAAACGCCTCGGGCCGCGCAGCCGCTGCGAGAGGCGCTGCCTCCGCCGCCACCCCATCCGCGGCCAACAGACATTGCGCTTGCCCGCAAACATGGGCCACAAGGTCCGCCCAGCAACCCTTTGCCGGCATGCAAACGGGTGTGTCTGGCAGATGTTTACGCCACACGCAGCATGGCACGCAATGTCGCTGCTTTATTACCGCTAGAAAGCCAGCGCTGCGAGGCACTTGTCACCGCCGCTCGAGCGCTGTCACGCGCCTGCGCTCCAGCAATTACTGTTGTCGCGCGCGGTGAAGGCGCGTCTATCTCATGGCGGCACGAGCAGCCTGCACAGTTGCCTGGTAGCCCAGGGACGAGACATAGTCCCCCCTGCTTGCCGAGCGACGATTTGTCAGCGTGGCCGACATGCCAAGCAGCGTCTACACCGCATGCGGCTGCTTTGTTGGCTCGGTCGCGGCGGCAAGCTTGCGATGCGGCTCCCACCCGTGTCGAGCCGCCAGTGCTGCCGCGGGGCCCCCACCTGCGCCCTCGTGCACTGCCGCATCGGCAAGGTGTTGGTAACGATGTTCCACGCCGCTCTCCGCCGCTGCTTGAGCCCACTCCGCTGCCGCCGACTGCGCCCGTCCCCCATGTCAGCGGTGAGCCCCGAAGCGCCCTGCCGATGCCACTGCAGCGCCGCGCCCAGGCCCCCTCAGCCCCTTCGGCACCGAGCACCGCTCGCTCCGCATTCAATGCGCATCCAGCCGCCGCCGTCATGCCTTCGCAACTCCCGACTGTGCCAGCCCCGGCTCGAATGCCGCGGGCCGCCCCCCCGCCGCCGCCCACGCCGATGCCGATCAATGCGCTGCCCACGCCAATTGCTGCCGGCCCCAGTGCTGGAACGTCCGTCAGGCAGCAACAGCGCCGCGCGTCACCAGCGCCATTGACGTGCGGACGTGGCCGACCGCCGAGCACACCGGCCGCGCGCTCACGCACAGGCGCCTTGCGCGCCGTCAACCACCAAACGCCAGCCCGCCGCCCTACCGCGCGTATCGTAATTCCGCAAACAGTGCCGACGGCCGTCCGCACGCAGTGGAGCCGCACCTTTGCGTGCGCAGTCAGGAACGTCAACGACAATGTCGAGCGCGCTGACGACTCCCGCTCGTCCGTGGAGGTCTGCGCTGCTTTGGATGTCCTCGCGGACCTTACGCGACGTGCGCTGGCGGACAGCCGCGGGTCAAACGGGCGCAATCGGCGCGCACTGGCCCGCATGGCACGCATACAGGCGGGCGAAGCCCTTGAGGACGAGGACGATGACGAGGTCACGGATGAGCGAGAGGTGGCTATCCCGCGTGTTCGGCGCCGCCAAGCTGTCAGCCGAACAAATCATGGCGTTGCGTATGCTCGCACTCGGCAGTGTGACACGCGCCGCACACATGCTGGCGTCAGCGCCCTTGGCTGATACCCGTCTGCCTGAGGTCATCGCGGCCCTGCGCGAGAAACATCCATTCGCTGAGCCCCCGGCCCCGCTGGAGGACAACACTCCGCCGCTTCGCGTTGACGAGGACACTTTCAAGCGCGCTCTAGAGCGACTCGAGGCCAAACGCGGCTCGGCAGGTGGGCCCACCGGCATGACGTACGAGCACGTGCTAGCTGCGGTGAAAGGCTCATCCGAGGCCTTCAATGCCACCCTAAAATTCATCAACCACATGCTTGCGGGCATACTCCCGCGCCATCCGTCGCTGCTAGACTCGTCCCTCGTGGGCTTGCAAAAGCCCGACGGTGGGGCAAGGCCCATTGCGATAGGGGAGGTGCTATACCGTCTCGCAGGCTTATGCGCAATGACCGCGTGCGAGAAACTTGGTCGTTCACTCGCGCCTCTCCAGGTCGCGGTGGGCGTTTCTGGAGGAGCAGAGGCCCTTGCACACGCCGTCCGCTCAGCGCTAGCGTCCGACTCCGAGGCGGCATTACTGACCGTTGACATGGCAAACGCCTTCAATACAGTGGACCGGTCGGCGCTCTTCAAGGCGGTACAAAAACACGTGCCCTCGTTGTTGGCGTACGTTCAGTGGTCGTACGGCGCCCCTACGAACCTGCATGTTACTGGAGCGCAGGCGGGCACTCCTCCGATTCAGTCATGCATGGGGGTGCGCCAAGGCGACACATTGGCCATGCTGCTCTTTGCCCTTGTGTTGCAACAAATCCTGGAGCGCACCTCAGCAGCGGCGCCCACCGTCGCCACAATGGCGATCGCCGACGACATCAGCCTAGTTGGCAAAGTGGACACGCTGCGTGCCGCGTTTCTCGCGCTCACAGGGGCGCAAGGGGTTGCGAGCGTTGGCTTGCGCGTGCAGCCGCTCGAGTGTGCGCTCACCGCGTGCCCCTCGCCGGCAATTGCGGCGCTGGCGGCAGACCTGGGCATCATGCATTGCCCGGAGGGAATCACGGTATGCGGCACGCCGATCGGCACGGACAGGTACGAGGCAGCGACCCTGGACGCCCGCGCGGACTCCGTTATCGCACAGATTCACAAACTCAGGGCCTTGCCGGTCAGTCTTCAGGCACACTTTGCCTTGCTCCGATCCTCCCTGTCCCTTCGCATGGCGCACCTCATGCGCACGGTGCCGTGGGGCTCCCTGCAACACAGCATTGCGCGAGTGGAGGAAGCCATTACAACGGCCGCTGTTGCGCTTTTTCAGGTGCCTGAAACTGGAGCGCGATCGGTGAGTGCGATTCAACAGCTCAAACTCCCCTTGCGGCACGGCGGATTTGGGCTGCGCGACGCAACGTCGCTTGTCGCAGACGCGGCGCTGGTGGCGGGGCCTCCAAAGCGCAAGCGGTTATGAAGGAAGGCCCGGATGCATGCAAGCCTTTCTCGAGTGTGACAAGGCCGGGGTTGTTGACCGCTTGGCAACGTGTCTTTGATGATGCATCCGAGGCATGCAAATGGGACCAGAGCGCGCGTGACCTGCCAACCGAGTTTGTTGAAGCGGAGCTGCCCGGGTTTCAGAAGTCCGTGTCACGCCTCGTTGGCGATCGCTTGGGCGCGGCCTTCCTCGAAGCTTGCGACACTACCAACGCAGACGGTCGGCGCGCGGCGGCGCGTATCCGCAGTGCGTCCTGTGGACCTGCATCTGCATGGCTAACTGCGCTGCGAACCGCGCCCACTTTGCGCCTTAGCAATGGAGAACTCTTTGCAGCGGGCGTCACCTGCTCGGTCTAGGGGTGACAACAGCGGTGGATGTTCCGCCTTGCCACTGCACCGCCGGCGACTCCACGACGCCGGACCACGCTCTCTTGTGCAACCGCAATGCAGGTGAGGCATCGATGCGCCATAACTACTGGTTTTCGGCCTGGCGCCACGCCATCCACCGTGCGGGCTGCGCGTCTAGCGTGGAACCGCAATACAGCAGCCTTGCAGCTGCGGGGGCGCAGGCGGCTGCTGGTCTTCGTCGCGGGGATATTTTGACTGTCTGGCCTGACGGCCGCGTCCGCGTCATGGACTGCGTTGTTACGCACCCGGTGGCCGCGTCGTTTGTTCGCGATGCCGCAGAGGTTGCCGGATCCGCGGAAGCGAAGGCGGAGCTGCGGGAGCAACGAGCCTTCGATGAGTTTGGGGAGGGCTCCGCTTACGACTTCATCCCACTCGCCGTGGAGTCATTTGGCCGCATGGGCTCCGCCGCCTCGCGTTTCCTTTCGGAGCTTGGCGACTTGGCGGCAGGGGGGGGGAACCGGGTGTCCAAGGCTGCCTTCGTACGTGGCGTGCGTCGGGAGCTCAGCTGTGCTTTGTGCAAGGGCAACGCGCGCATGTACTACAAGTCCCTCTCTCGTATCGCCGTGAACGTCGGCTCGGACTTCCATGCAGGGTGTGATGCACCGCAGGAAGATCCCGGCGTGGCTTAGGTTGTTGGTTTTCTTGTGTGTTTTGTCTTAGTTTGTGACATTGTTTTCAGTGTTAGTTTCTGTGTTTCTTTTTTTTTCCCTGTTTTGCCAGCCCTGTTGCTTGTAACACTACGATGCACATCTAATTATAAGATGTGCAAGCTAACTGCCGGACGCTGATGCTGATGGGGCGCTGATCATGGTCTTGACTTCATTGCCGATTGATTCAGATTGATTTTAAATCATGATTTTAATTCTATCAACGATGACTGTGTTGCCATTAGTAATGGGCTATACTCTGCACATGGCAGAGAAGACAGATGTCAGGTAGGATGATGATGTAGGTTCGTTTATGACAGGCTTGCTTGTTCCGATTACTGACGTTCAATGAGCTGTATCACTTCGAATGTGCTGTCCTTGTTGCTTGGTGTCTACTTCCTGCCTTATCTTTGTGATGTAGTGATGTAGGTTCGCTTTACAACACTACCGGATCCACTTGGCAACTTCAACTACTACCTTCACCTGCGGCAAGCATACCTGGACCAGCCCGCCTATATGGTTCAGCAACCCCCAGACCCCAAGAAACCCTTGCAAAATGCAAGGCTTTCCTTATGAAACACCTTTGAATACTCCATAAAAGCACTCCAGGCCCCTATTGGAGAGCATCTTTTACAGAGCATTGTGAAGAGCACCGCAGAGACTGTCACCAGAAGGTGTAGAACGGTTGGGCAAGCCCGCGATGGGTGAAACGTGTCCACAAACATTCATACCCTATGTCAAAAATGGGCCACAAATGGCCAAACAACATGCACAGCAACAATTTTGCCATTGCGAACACTCTGCTCTTGGCTCTGGTTATCAGCTGCCGACCTTCTCCCAGACAGCAAACTGGTAACCCGAGGACGCCAACTTGAATTCACCAAGGCCCATGTTGGCATTGTTAGGAGACCAGTCCCCACTTCCTATCTTCATGGCTACCTTGTCATCGATGGTGGCAGCATAGCAGTCCGCAGTTGCTTTCCGCACCGTGACCTGGACAGCACAACACACTTACACATCAAGATGCCAAGAAACAAGATTTCCAAGCAAAAGCGCATGCAGTATGCAGAGCATGCTCACACGGTAGCATAGACGCTCCCTGTGCATGACTCCAATTGGTTAAAAGCGGAGCGCAAACCACATTCCAGCAGCACACATGCTACAGCCTACTTAAGCATCAATTTGAACAATATGAGGCTGCTTTACGCAAATGTCCCGTGCACCATTTCGTCAACATGAGTTGAGATGTTCTTGACAACATCTCCACGCCGCTTTCCAGCGTAACGTGGTCTCCGACTGTATGTTTGAGCAACGTACACTCTTGGCTCTTTCACCAAAGTAACGTGATCTCAGTTACCTGACCCTCAGCATATTCTTGCGAGCGTTGTCGTGGCGCACCTTAGAGCGAGCGTGGATGCCGTTGCGAATGCGGATACTCAACAACTCTTTGATCGTCTCACCCAGCCGGTTCTTGGTAGAGTGATGGTGGTCGTAGAAGATGCAGGGGGTGCCGGGGTGAGTGATGATGTACGCGTAGCCTTCGTGCAAGTGGTTGGAGGGGAAGGGCCAGTGATTTAGCGTTGAACCTGTATCGTGGTTCTCCACAAACGTGATCGCACGGGAGTTCCACATACCCACAAACCCTGGAGGTCGCCCCTGACCATCTACCAGCCGCCAGTACTCCCTCCTCCCGCACGCCTCCTGCAGAGAACCTCACGATGTTGGCAGCTGCGTCATACACGGCGGCTTTACGGCGTTGGTTGCTGCATTCCCCAGTAGGAATTGGAGTTACCGTTGCCCATGTGGATGCGGTAGTGTTGCTAACAGATGCATCATCAGCATCATCCTTAGGCTATCGATGCAATATGTCCTGGAATGTGGCTTATCAAAGGATTGTCTGAGAAGCCAGCGAAAGAGAGCCAAGTCCGACTGTGGGGCTAGGGGGGGGGCCGGGGAAGCACACCTG
Organism: Nuphar pumila; assembly: GCF_984573655.1. Taxonomy (NCBI): domain Eukaryota; kingdom Viridiplantae; phylum Streptophyta; class Magnoliopsida; order Nymphaeales; family Nymphaeaceae; genus Nuphar; species Nuphar pumila. The sequence continues at coordinate 7,340 of NW_028323779.1, read as the reverse complement.
AAGGATGCCCTTGGTTGTGAAATCAAAAGCGGCACATGTTCCGCCCGTGGAGTCCACCCAGTTGACCGTGCGCTGCCGGTGTGAGTCCTGGTTGTAGTTCAGGACGCCATCCGTGTACGAACAGGTGTCCCAAAGCTCCCCAAACGCCATCTCCGGGACTGTTGCATCCACATACATCTTTGCAAATTCGCCCGAGTAGCCCTTGACAAAGTCAAAGCGCCAGCCATCAAACCCTACGCGCTTGAGGTAGAGCAGCCACTGCGTGATGTCTTCTCGGACACGCTCGTTCGTGTGGTCGATGTTCGGCGCAGCGGTGTAGTCCTCTCCTGTCTTGTGGTTCCCAGTGCCGCCGTACTCGCGATTGTTCTTGCAGATCGCGCTCATATCCCAGGCAAGGCGGCCTCCGAACCTGTTCCACTTGCCATCGGGCGACTGGTAGTGTGCACAGCGGTGATTGATGACGATATCTGCGATGACCTTCATCCCACACTCCTTGAACACGGAGATGCAGTCGCGAAGCTCCGCTTCGGTGCCGTATTGGCTGTTCAGGTCGTAGAGATCTCTCGGGAGATAGCCCTGCGGTGAGACTGCGTCGGAGGGGGGGGGGAACCACACCGAGGTGTAGCCCGCTGCCGCAAGGTCAGCTGCCTGCGCGGAGAGTACTTTGTACCATTCCTCCTTACAACTCTCCCAGTTGAACGCCTGCGCAGCTGGTACAGCATCAGATTTGGAAGCTCGCGTCGTTTGTGGCGTTTGAACCTTCAACTTTCGCATAAAGAGTCTTAAAGAGTTGCATGACAAACCCCGCGCTTCAGACGCTTGTCGTGGAATGGCATAGTGGAATCGCCTTAAAAAGGCTGTTTATCAATTCTGGAGGTCGTCCGTTTCTTTACCTGTGAGTGCTTTTGTTGTCGATGCAACAACACAACTGTGCACATGGCAGTATGTGAATGCTACGCACGTCCTTGTCGGCAAGCATGCATGGAACGGAGGGTGACATTATTGGAATGTGATTCAGATGATTGCTGCGATGTGGGGTCCAGCATGAGCAATTCGGATCGTACTCGCCCGACTACTTGCACAAGGCCTTTGCGGAACGCTCCCTTTCCTCAGGTTACAGTCCCAAGCAAAGGCTTTCTGTCAGCGCTTTGATGTAGACAAATGGAAAATAAGTGGACACGTAGCTTTATTGACACCGCGTACCGAACACCAGTGATATGCAGCATCGGTCAAAAGGGACAACCTCATGATTGACAGGGCAAAGGACTTTCAATCCAAACGCAGCAGTCACGCATGCGTGGGTGGAGCGAAACGCCTGCAGTAGTCAGAGCAAGGCGTTCAATCGCGACAAAGCACTGAGTTGCTTCGTCGCACTTTCAGTGCTAGGCGCAGAAACTGTCAGGCGTCTAGGTGGAATTCCATGCAATCCTCACACCACGCAAAATGCCTACCTGGCTAGCAGGATTACAATACCTAACTGCACAAGGCGGCATGCAGACGCACCTGGATGATGCGTTCGTGGCCACTACCGGCTGCAGGGCCCGTGGACGTTGAAGGCTTGAGCAAGCCTGTACCAGGGGGCATCATGATCGCGGGCATTGAGGGGGTGGAGGCCTCGGGCTCAGGTGGGGCAGTGACGCCTCCCGGCATGCGCCGCGCCGCCAGAACGGCTTCCATGGCAGCCATCTTGCGCTCGAGGACGGCTGCGGCGTCCTGCCGCGCCTGCGTCTTAGTGGTCATGATGTCCTCGGCCGCGTTGCTAGCTGCGAGCTTCACCAGGGTGCGCTCCAGGCGCACCAGCTCCGCTGCAGCTTCCGCCATCTCAGCTGCTGCTAGCTCCAGCATGGCAGCCTCGCCCTGCACATTACCCCGAGGGGTTTGTAACTGCTTTCCGCGTGTCATCTGTCAAGCAGGTCCCCCTCACGCAGCGTTCTGAGGCCCACCCACTGTGCGGGCAACCAACACAGATCCAATGATCAGGCGGTAATTCAAGCGTTCAATCGGATCCAGAGAGCGCACGACAGTGGGCTGTCGTCGGCACCGACACGCTTGGCACATCTCCAAACACCAGCGACCCCTGGCAGCCTAGCTGGCCAGCAATAACGAGCTTGCGGTTTGTCGTGTTAAGTCATACCGGGGCTGCATTTTGTGTTGCATTCTTGTCATGCTCCGAACGCCACAGCGCCTGACAGATTCTGACATCGCAGAAGGCATCTAGAATGCTCGCCCCATCACATAGGTCCATGTCATCCAAAACAAATGGTCAAGAACTTGCCGTCTAGCACTCGTTGTCTCTAGAAAGAGTCCTGGAGGTGTTAAGAACCGCTTCATCTCAGAGCAGTGATGAAGCATGCTCACGTCACCCAAAGCGAGGTGGCTATGCGAACGCCGAGAGTACTGCGCCATTGATGTACTGCACGACCCAAAGTGCTCCATGAGGTCACAATGAACGCAAGCCGTGAAAATCGCTATGTACGTCTTCACATTCACTGGCTACATCAGATCTGGCTGGCTGTGACAGGCCACTGCATCATTAACAAAAATTGGCTAGTGACATTGCTTTATCGAAGGAAGGGTGGACGAGTTGGAAGAGCTGGTCACACGTGGGTAGTGACACTGCTGTAATCGAACGCTCCAGGCGGACCATCGGGAAGAAGTCCAGGGGGAAGACGCACCAAAGATGGAGAGTCTACGTGCGGCTGACGCAGGCGCTTGACTTCCGCTGCAGCGGACAATGCCGTAGATGGACGGCATTGTGGACTGACTGCTGTAGCGCAACAGGTTCTCGATGTTTGAGCGCAGCTCCGGCATCAGCTCCTCCGGAACCTGCACACGCCAATTGTGACCAAGCCCAGAAGACTGCAACATTGCGCCAAGAAGAAAGTACAAGGAACAACGATCGAGCAGCAAGGCCAGTGCATCCATGGCATGTATAAAAGTGCCTTGGATGTGCGTGGTATCAGCTCAATGAGGCGCAATCTTAAAGCGGAAACCACTGATGCTCTCTGCCAACCAACAGCTCATGGCAAAGGGGAACGCACTGCTTGGCCATCCTTTGTTTGCAACCTGAATTCGTCCGCTATTGATCCTGACTCTGTGGTGAGGATCGATGCTGACAGAACCATCAGGTCCATTGTATTGAACACTCCCGTAAGGCCCATGAGCAGGTTGCCCTGGTCCTTAGCTTTGACCGCCACCACCGTGGCACCGTCCTCGGTTTTGATTTCGATAGATTCTGAGTCCTCCATTGGAGCCTGTGTGCTTGATGATGCCGCCATGACTGGACGGGCCTGCACCAGGTTTGTGAGACAGATAAGACGGATGCAGAATTCATTGCAAAAGCACAATCCTCAATTGAGATGTTAATTTCTTTTGCTTGCGAGTTTCCAATGGGTACATGGTATCACGGTGGTTGATCTCTCGTAAACTGGAAGGGACCACAAACGAGCACATCGCATATGAAGCGTCTCAAGTTAGTGCACCGCAGGCATAGCCCCAGTCAAAAATGGCCTGCCACGCAAGACGTGCGAAAACCACAATATCACATACTTGCAGTACCATGCACATTGACCAGAAGCAACGCCTTCGAGCATGTGCGGCAAGTGACAATGCGAGTCAATCCTGAGAGCTAATGCGCCTTTGTACATGTGCATTTCCTAATTTATATGGCTGCATGGAAGGGACCAGCAGGCAATGGGAATGCAGACCAGGGTGGCAGATACGTACTATGTACTATGCTCCAGCTTGTCCTCAAGGGCAAGACTGTGCGGGTTTCCGAAACGCAGCATGATAAAATGCATCCTTGTCTCAAATTTACAAGCGTGCGCAACTTCAAGCTGGACTGTCGCCGCGAGGCGCTGCATCTTGGTTTGTGACAAAAACGGGACATCCCTCTCGTGGCACTACTTGGAATGTGTACACAATCGCGAAAATGGATACGCAATATAAAGAATGATATCACACAGCCAGGCGTCTAACGAAGTCGCTGAATGCACAGACGCCACGGCCTGTCGACTGCAAGCTGCATTTGAGGTTCTGGCAAATGCGGCTTTGTGAAACACAGGCAAAACTAGGCACAAGAGAGAGTGTTGACCAATTTTACATCACATTCATGGCTCGCCATCATGCGATTGCCGCTTTCTGTAGCGTCAGAAGAGACTGGCTTTGTACATACAACCTGGAAGTAGGGCGACGCTTCATGGTCCTTATGCCATCGTGCACTGGGATGCGTACCAAATGACGTTCTCGACGCAAAGAAGCGATTGTTGTGTGCGATACGCGGTGCGTCACAGCAGTTGCCCTGCGTGACAAAAGCAAAGCGTTGAACTTGATGCATTTGCTCACCTCAAGTGAGGCCCATGGTAGTACGGACATCATCGCGACGCCACCACACAAGACGCAAGCCACAGAGCACATGATGGGTTGCCGTCTGCAAGCAAGTGGCATAGTTCGCGGCGTGACCTGGGGCCCTGTACGCATTTCGTGATGCTGAGCGTACCTTGCAGGTGCTGTGACAGTCAAGGCGCGACCATGATGGCCAGGAATCGCAGCCATGTTGGAAACTCCAAGGAAATGCATTCAGTATGCGAAACGGGATGAACCCGCCCGCAAAGGCACAGCAAGCACTCTCTTAAAGTCAATTGTCAACCACGAACAAGGCAAGTATGCGCAAATGAACGACACAGGGGTTTGGGCTGCTGTGACCATGCCCACGTAATTTGAACAGAACTACATACACTCTTCACATATCGTTGCAGTCAGCGTTGTCTGCAACTAAAAGCGGCAATGGAGTCAGGGTGAGGAAGCAATAAGGCTTGGTACAAGCAACGGCAAGCTAGCCTATGTCGTGGGGCCGACGCATCATGCACGTGACTCACAGCCACGTGACGGCTCGTGTTCCAACAATACTAAGTAGACTCCTTGGAGTAGCCCCGTTCTGAAACACCGCCGTCGTACTGGAGGTGCTCCCTATCTTCCTGTTCCTAAAGTCTCCAGCTGAAACGATACGCGGGTATTGAGGCTTGACTGTGTCTCTCAGGGCTGCCAGCACGTCGTATAAGTGCAAAGATGACTAGAAACATTGCAGCCCTCATCTTTGGGGGGGGTGTAGTATATATCGGATCTGTCTACGCTGGAATGAAGTGGATGAGTAGCTCCAAGGTATTTCGGTCAGGGTGCCATGCCGTATCGTCCTGCCGTTCTCGTTGATTGATTTTATGTTATGTTCTGATGATAGAAAGCATGCCATGCAACCAAGATTGTGGATGCACGTGACATCTTAGCTGTTGCGCGTGATTTGGTGCTCTCATACCCACAGTGGTCCATGCAACAAAGAACCCTGTGTGCAGCCTGAATCGCCAGTCCCTTGTAGACGGTGCACCAGAGAAATATACGAAGATCTAGCGGACACATGGGATGATTGTATCGGCTGGGACGAATTCTACATGGGGCTTGACTGGATACGGTGGGCAATGATGCGAGAAGCTAGCGGCAAGGTATGTGCAACTTGAGCGGTTGCGTGTTTGGAACTCTTTGGTAACGCTGCCTCACGTCCAATCAAACCAGCTGGCCTTTCTGAAGGAAAATCCTCTGGCTTTATGTTGTCGAAAGCAGGCATGTGCAAGAGGGCCTCACACGAGGCAATGTGGCCACCGGTGTCCACCAGTGCGTTTCGAAGCGTTATGGGTTTGCTGACGATATCAATTGCACTATGTTGCATTCATCGCTACATTTCAATTATGAAAAAAACTTTGCGTTGCTGGGCAGTATCAGGGTTGGTTCAGAATTTGCATCGCCTTGCGAAACTACAGATAGGCCAGAGATTGTACCACAACTTCGCATGCGTTGCCAGCGCACATCCTGTCGATCCCATGACTTGCAAAACAGCCCAAGTTTTTTGCAGGTACTGGAAGTTTCAGCCGGCACTGGTGCGAATCGCCCTTGCACTGATCATTGATCAGCGATCAACAAGTTGTCCTGGCGGATTCAGGTCCCAGCACAGATGGGACCATGAAAACGAATGCTATGAAGTATAACTTGAGAGATTGAACTTGGGACATATGCCTTGTCAGCTGAATGAACTATGCAATTACATATCGTGTACCCTTTAGAAATGATGTTCGCTCAACAAATTGCTCGCACACTTTAGACTTATGGATGTATTAGTAGTCAGATGTGAGATCACCGGTATCAGGTGGTCTTGCGCTTGCTATCTTAGGACGGGATTACGCACAATCTTGTGTTTAAACCCCTAACCCCTTAGCGTGGTGTGATCTTAGGTTTTGATTTTCTATCTTACCGTGAGACCCCCCGTCCTATCTTTTCATCATGTCTAGGATTATCAAAGCTATCGATACCCTCTCCTTGGTCATCAATGACCATGCCGGCGATGAACTTGATCCCTATTATGATTCCGTCGAACGCCCCCTTGTCGTCCTTTGCAAAGAACTTGTGACCTTCAATGTCGATAGCTTTGTATCATCTCTCAAGGGCCATACCAAGACTACCCTCAAGAAGATCAAGGCGATGGAGCATCGCGCCACGTGGGCGATTTCGGTCTCGAGCGTTGGGAGGAGGGGGGATGGGAGGAGTGCTTGCTCGACGACCGGAGGGGCGGGGGACTCTTGGACCTTGAGCGGACGGGAGAGAGGGAGGATTCTCAAAGCTCACTCGGCGGTTCTTGCATCCATCACTTTCTCGAGTTTAGCAAGTCGGCTCATCACAATATTAAATTCATTGGTGGTAGCCGGAGAAGGTATGGGAAGGGTGGATGAGGAGGCCGGTGCTACATCCGCTTGGAAAGCCACTACCGGACCGACTATAGCGGGTGGAGCGGAGCTTTATACTCCGCCATTTCAATCTCAATGTGGAAAGTCACAAGTGCTTGGATGATCTTGTCCCGTTGCTCCCCAACCCTTGACTTAATGCCTTCCGCGTACACTTGCTCCCCGGAATACAACGCATGTTTGTCGAGGAGATGCTTCAAGTAAGATGCGATGATTGCATCTTGTCCGGCGATTGTGAAAGGATCGATGAGCAAGTATGCATTTTGAAGTTCTTTGAGTTGCTTTTTGCGAGCGGTAAGACAAAGAGAGATACATGCATGCTCCAAATCCTTAGCCTTGGACATCATCATTGCATACTCCGGGACAATTCCGGGAAGGAGTGCGTCATCAAGAATACTCTTGGGCGGTTTGACAACAAGGGTTGGGGGGGACGTGCCTTGGTCGAAGTGGTCTTGTAGAGAAGTTACGCGATGCTCCATCGCCTTGATCTTCTTGAGGGTAGTCTTGGTACGGCCCTTGAGAGATGATACAAAGCTATCGACATTGGAGGTCACA
>NW_028323778.1:0-29320 GCF_984573655.1 Nuphar pumila | reverse complement strand
CCAATGAACGGCGGTCTTGTCGAACAGCAGGACGTGCATGTTCCTCCTCAATGGTCCCACGACAGGCAGAGGGGCAACGTCGTCGTCATCTCCACACAGGTCGTCAACGTAGGCACGCGCCCACTTCACGATTTCTGAGGGCAACGGCTCGTCTGCACGCCGCCCCCAATGCTGTTGCACCCCCCCCTCCATGAGCAGAAACTTAGCTCCACTATTTTCGTAGTGCAGGATGCAGGGGTAGTACTTGTCCAGCAGCCGAGGGTGCTGCTGCTCAAGCACCCGCAGGGTTGTTGCCACCGTCTTGCACATGTCGAACAAGGGGTGCTCACGCTGCGGCGGGTTCGGCCCACATAGACAAGTAGACGCACAGCCATCCAGGTACTTCGTGATCGGCGCAGCGGACTCGGCTTGGGTGACGAAGCAACCGCCTTGCAAGGTGGTTCACCTCCCTGATTTCCTGCTCCAATTGATCTTTGGTGATGAATTCTGCCTTCTCACACGTCATCTGCACCAAAAGACGTCACAGTCACTAACACAGATACGCGCTCTCACATTGATAGGCTCTCAGTCAACCCCCCATCGCCCTCCCACAATGATACGCTCATGCCCCCCCAAGTGTCGCCCTCCAGACTGCGCTCACAGTGATAGACAAGCCCACAGAAGCCTTTTTCTCTTTTCACCTAATCGAGAAATTACGCATTCCGTGATACCGTCGACAGCATCGACTCTATCATTTGTGCCATGTCAGTTTGGCTCGGCGGCCGTGGCATTACTGCCAGTTCACGGCTGCACAGCGACAACCAAGCCCACATGACAAGCACATATGCGCTGCATAAACGACTGAAACGGTCATAGGCTCAAGTCATCGGCTCAACTCATGTAAAGAGTTACGTACCGTTTCGTATGGCTCTGATTACGACGCCTGTGCGGACAGGGGTTGTGGTCGAAGCATCTGGTGATGGACAGTAACGGATGCTTCGCGGCCTATATATACGTCTGCCAGTTCGGTTTTTTCGCAGCACAATCAGCAGCCGGCATAATATATCGCGTGGGCCGGTCGAACGCGAAAGGCGCCAACTAGGGTGTGGAACCCACTATTTGTGTACAGCGATCTGAAAACTGCCCAGCCTTACACGCATCTCGACCATGACCATTCGAGCACAGCACGAATGAAACCGTCGACTCTTCTGGGTCAATGGGAAGAAAGCTTGTCGTGTTTACCCTTCAACACACCCGTACAATCACAAGCGCTCCCCTCACGGTATCACTGATGCAGGGCATGCTTCGCCCATCACAAGCAATGTCCATGCAGACATATTAGCTGGCACAAATAGTTCAGCGGAAACACCGAGCGAAAACACATCGATCGATATCGTAGTTGGGGCTGACGAGATTGCTAGGATTGTCTGATGTCACCAGTGACTCATCAACCCTTCCATGCCATGAACTGTGTTCTCGCCCATGAGCCGTACTTAAACAGTAAGAATTGAAGATTGAAGATTGATTGAAGGTTTTCATCCTGAAGGATTGGCTAGCCAAGTGCTGCTTCTGCAATTGGATCACACAAGCCCATTTGCACTCTACTAGCTCACCGTCCTTGACTGGTCCAAGGATCGCCCTACCCTGAAGCGGCTGCGCACTCCATTTCCGGGCTGCTAACAGCGTGCGCATATGCTTCGCTCGACCTGCATACAACGCTTGGGATGTTGTCTTCTCAGTATGTACTAATGGCTGTTTTTTTGGCCCTTCCTTCTCTTTTCACTTCTGTAACTAGTCTCACTGGAGGGGGGGTCATGAGAAACAACTTTGCTGCCTCGTTGGAGCACGGTTCCGAGCAAGGGCTCCGTTTCAGCTGGCGCGCCGGTACAGGGCATGGGGTGGCAATAGTTCGTGGCAAAGTATGAACACTTCTGCCTTAGAGTTAGCCGCGAGTTACGGTGCCCATTGCATCACGAGTGCAAATTGGTTGTCCTACAGCCGATCAGTGGTGCGCGCTGGGCTCTGTGTGGACTTAACACAATCGACGCGCCTAGCTTCCAGCTGCGGCTGTTGCTTCGCCGACTTGTTTGGGCTTGTCAGTGGGTTGCACCAGGTCATGGAGCGACCGGTGCGTTGCGTTCCCATGATTATGATTTGGCGCTCGCTGCGGCATGCATAAGGTAACACAAGTCATCTGACCACCTTGTTGTCCGGGAGCTTCCGATCAGGTGGACCAGTGCTTTTCGTTCCCAATGTTATCATTCGGTGCGCGCTGGGGCATGCATACAGTCTGCAAATCTGACATGTCCGCACTCAAGTGCGACGCTAGCACAAGGCCTTTGACCGCCTTCCCGCCGGAGCTACAATTGTGCGGAGCGACCGTGCGGGAGCTTGCTGCCAGGCTGTGTTAGCCAAATTGCATCACGAGTTCCTACTGTGAACGCGGGACCCCTGCTGGTGCACTCTCGCGCGCGCTGTGCCTGACGCAGAGTGGATGTTGCAGATGGACAACCTGAGGCTGCCGATGGCTGTCAGGGAGCCTGGTCCCGCCAACGGCGGGGTGCAGGACATTGAGCCCTGCAAGGTTGACTCTGCCGACGCCATCCGGGAGTTGTGCAGTCGCCCTGGGTTTGCGGACAGCCAGATTGATGAACCTGTGCATCTCCTAGTGGTATGCTCTCAATGACCTAGCCTCCGAGAATGATGATGCTTTGCTTGCGCCTCATCGCATCGGTAAACCTGTGTCACCTGTGTTGCTATACCTCCCCATTGCTGACAGCGTTTATCATGCAGGGAATCTACGAGGACTTACGCCTGCAAAGAGTTTCGCTCGCACCGCTCGCGAAAAGACTGCTGGTCGTGACGCTCAGCAACTGTCCCGAATTGGAAGGGCTGGATCTGGTGGGGCTCTACAAGATGACGGCGTTGCACGTGTGGTCATGTCCCAAGTTGACAAGGCTAGAGCTCAGTGATGCAGCAGCTGACGCTGAAGGTCAATTGCAGACCGCGCTGAAGGAGCTGATCCTACAGAGGTGTGAGAGTCTGACCGAGCTGTTGGGGCTCGGGCAGCTGTCCGCGCTGACGAAGCTGGAACTGACGAGATGCATGGACCTGGCCGAATTGCCGGAGCTTGGGGGGCGGATTGCGCTGAAGGAGCTGACACTGAATGAGTGCGCAAGTCTGACCGAGCTCCCGGACCTGGGGGCCCTGACATTGCTGCAGCAGCTGAGCCTGTTGTATTTTCGTGAGCTGACCGAGCTGCGGGGGCTCGGGCAGCTGTCCACGCTGCAGCAGCTGAGCCTGTCGTATTTTCATAAGCTGACCGAGCTGCCGGGACTCGGGCAGCTGTCCACGCTTCAGCAGCTTCAGCTAGAAGGGTGCTTCAGGCATAAGCTGACCGAGCTGCGGGGGCTCGGGCAGCTGTCCACGCTGCAGCAGCTGAGCCTGTCGTATTTTCATAAGTTGACCGCGCTGCCAGGGCTCGGACGGCTGACCGCGCTGACAAAGCTGACCGTGGCGTCGTGCAACGAGCTGACCGAGCTGCCGGAGCTCGGGGGGCTGACTGCGCTGTCGGCGCTGATCCTGAAGAGCGACAAGCTGACCGTGCTGCCGGGGCTCGGGGGGCTGACTGCGCTGTCGACGCTGATCCTGGAGTGCAACAAGCTGACCGTGCTGCCGGAGCTTTCGCCAAACAGTCTTCAGGAGATACGTCTGGAGAAGAGTCATTCGCTGCGCCTCCCCAGAAAATATGACACAGTTGGGTTTGCAGCAAAGTGCAGCGCTTTTGTCAAGAAAGAATACCCCTGTCACCTTCAACGGCTGCGTGCAATTGATAGCTTCCGCACCGAGCGTCAAGTGCTGATCGAATCCCTGAACAGCATTGCGCTCCTGGCTGTGCTCTTTGCGACCGCGACATTTACCGCGTTCACCAGTCCGCCCGGCGATATCGATACAAATGGTAACTCTCACCTCATGTTGGCATTCAGTATCACTTCGACAGACGCGACTGACTCGGCTGGAACCTGCAACAGCTGGGAGTCCTTTGCCCCGTCGACGGCGACCAGGCGTAGTCTGCTCAGCGCGTACTTTGTCTCCGATCAATTGTCGTTCGTTTTCTCCATTGCAGCCGTATTGGCGGTGGTTTCTGCGACGCTTCCTTCGCCCTTGAGTGACGACGCTGAGGTTCTCGCGATGAGTGGGTGGCTCTCAGTGTTTATCGCTTCGTTGTTTTTGAGCATCGCGTTGGTGTCAGGGGTAGTGGCGTTCTTCGCCAGCGCGTTCACAGTGTACCCGTGCGACCGTTATTCGGAGTTGCGAAGACCACTCTATGTAGCTGGAGTCGTGCTTGGGGTCCTTTTCCTATTCTGGGGTCGACGCATGTATCACTTGTACCCAGGAGACGATGCTTTGACGAAGTACATTCTACCCAGAAGTTGGTGGGTGGGTAGCACACCTGGTCTTATTGACTGTGTGAAATTAGTTGTCGGCATACTCGTCTTGTTGCCATGGTTTGTAGCGTCATGCCTTCTTCCATTCTTGTTCAAACGAATATGGAACCGTACCGGCTCGTTCGTGGATGAGGGGATAAGAGAGATTCTGAATTGGTGGGAATGTCGCGAAACCCCCGTGCCTGCCCATGACAAAACAAAGGCATTTCAGAGCAAAATGATTGCACTTCTGACACGCTTAGAAGAAGCAGATGATCAGGTCGTGCGAGCTTGATCATGCAAAGCACTAAAGCAGCTGAACCTGTCGGCAATCCTCTGTATCAGGATGTCATCTTGGTCAGTGAGTCGTGTATTCGTTCTAGCTTGCATTCAACAGGCTGTACGGTGAATGAGTCGCGTAGCCTTGTTTTTGTGCGCACATGCCAAACATCTGAGCCAACACTGGTGACGTGCATGCTTGTTACGATGTAATGTCCAGACGTTACTGTGATACTCAAAATGACTTGATGTTACAAGATGAATGCATGGCTTGTACCAATGCCGTGTACTTCAGCTCCGTTGCGGGGTTCGAGGGGCTGACTGTGCTGTCGGACGGGGTCGGAAATCTGAGCGCACTGCAGGATCAGTAAGCTGACCGCGCTGAAGCAGCTGAACCTAGAGAGCTGCTTTGGCAGATAACGCTGTCACCCATGATACAGGTGCTACAAAGCAAGGGATGCCGTGTCGTGAGATGTTGTTGACCGCTACGGGCCTAGAATCGATGCACGCAAGGACACATGATACTTGACTTGCGTTCATACTTCTCGAGCTCATACTTGTGTTCCGGTCATCGCCGATGCCGGCGTAACCATCGTCGCCGCATTAGGCGTGTTGGGCATGTCGACATATGTTGAAATATGTTGAAATATAATATCCAGTCAAGGGAGCTGAGGGGGTAAAGTTTTCTTTTTCTGCTTTAGCACTTTCGGCCGAGAAGCAGAGACTATAACTACTGTGGTAAGCTTACTGCGAATCTTTTTACCCTTGCTTCCTTTGCTTTGTTTAATAAGTAGTTATAACTTTTTAACCTTTTATTTAAGCCTTTAGAAAGTTTAAAACCCGCGATGGATTTGCGCGAGGATATTTAGGTCAGTCGGTTTTTTTGGCTAAGTGCTCTTAGCTCATCCGCAGCTGTCCTAGATCTGTCAAGTTACGTAGTGGCTGTTTACACCATGATTGGAAGGTGGATGTGGTGATTTCCTTGCATAACGAGAGACGGAAGCGTCTAGCAGTTCGTTACGTGATACCTTTTTCTAGGACCTTCCGAGGTTGCCGTCCGCAGTATATAAGACCTGGAGACTGCAATGTGCAGCACGCTCTAGTTTCTGTTCAACCTGTCGAACAGAGGTAACACATCGTTTGTCAGTGTAACGTGAAAATCCAACATTCGACAGGGTTCAGACTAGTTAAGACGTCGGTTGCACTTCCGCTTGCGTAACTCAACGATTGTAGCAGTATGAGCGATTCATCCCTGTTCAAGTTTGATCCTCTCGACGACAGCAATGCATCTGTTTGGTTTCAAAAAATGCAGAGTGTCCTCAAGTACAAGAAGCTTTGGAGTGCCGTTGTATCGACCCCTGAGACAGGTGACGCTGACGAAATGGCTCTTTCTCTGATCACGCTGAATGTCAAGGAGTACCACCTGAGTCTGATAGCAAAAGCGAAGAATGCAAAAGAGGCATGGGAGTCACTTGAGAACGTGCTTAAGGCCAAGATCAAGGCGCGACGCCTGCAACTGTCACGGGAACTGCATGGTATACGCATGCGACGCAGCGAGTCTCTTGCTCAGTACTTTGGGCGTGCACGACTACTACGAGATCAACTTATTCAAGCTGGAGAGGACGTCAAAGAAGACCATGCTGTGTGCTCCCTACTGGCAGGACTTCCACGCAAGTATGACATGGTGGCAGCCATTCTCACATCATCCTCGAAGGCACTGGAGTTTGATGATGCCTTCAAGCAACTGCTGGCTGTGGAGCAAAGCCCTGCCAACCAGCACGAAGAGGAGGAGGAGGAATATGACGAAGAGGCTGGCCGTGCGCTGATGGCCACCAAGAACCAGCAAAGCAGCGATAAGAGAGTGTGCTACCACTGTGGCGAGGTGGGCCATATTCGTCCAAGCTGCCCGGTGAAGGCAAAGGGTGATACCAAGCGTGACAAACCCCGCACCATTGCGTTTTGAGACAGCTGTGACTGTCTTGATGATGATCGTATGATCTGTGCTTGGACGAGACTGGCTGGTTATGCCCGAGACTGGCCGTTTATGCCCGATTGGCCCTTGTGCCCGTTTGGCCCGTGTGCCCGTTTGGCTGGATATGCCCGTGACTGGCTGTGTATGCCTGATTGGCCCTGTGCCCGTTTGACTGAGTTTTGTCAGGTCTGTGTCCATGTTGCATGCCGATTTGCACATGGCCAGTTCAATGTTTGTTCGTTGGTCTCCCTTGCTGGTACGCTAAACCGGGGGAGCGTGTCAGTCGGTTTTGTTTGTCTAGTGAGACTTGTCAGCACCTCCTGAGGGGGAGTGTTGAGATATTTAGGTCAGTCGGTGTTTTTGGCTAAGCGCTCTTAGCTCATCCGCAGCTGTCCTAGATCTGTCAAGTTACGTAGTGGCTGTTTACACCATGATTGGAAGGTGGATGTGGTGATTTCCTTGCATAACGAGAGACGGAAGTGTCTAGCAGTTCGTTACGTGATACCTTTTTCTAGGACCTTCCGAGGTTGCCGTCCGCAGTATATAAGACCTGGAGACTGCAATGTGCAGCACGCTCTAGTTTCTGTTCAACCTGTCGAACAGAGGTAACACATCGTTTGTCAGTGTAACGTGAAAATCCAACAGGGCACACTTCTCATATTCAGGGAAATCGATGAAGAGAAGACTACCAAAGAGACCATACCGTTGCTAAAAGCAGTCATAAAGGACCTTGAGGCACAGACGATAGAGCTGCAGGAAAAGAAGCTTCCTTGCTCGAGTATCAACAAGTCTCCGACACGCTGACCAACAAAAACTGGAGCTGCAACAGTTCAAACATGACCTTGTGGTCAGCAAGAAAAGAAAACATTCGAACCTGCTGTTGGCGGCAGTCATTTTGGACTACTCGAGCACAATACAAAAGTGTGCTTCTTTGCAAAACATATCATCGTGGCCAACGCCGTCGATACCGTAATGTATGAGATGGACGATGCCGAGTACGGAAGGTATACGCAACTCCAATCGCAGATGGACGGGTTTGTTGGCGGAAAGCACGGTCGTGTGAAAGAAGCCAACAGCGGCAGGGGCGACTATCATGACATAAGCGAAGCGTTATCTGACCTTGAATATGGCTCCGGTTGCGACAGCGAGCCCAAAAGCGACGACGATGATGCAATCAGACATTGAGTCTGACACTGAGTCCCTGAGTGACATGGGGTCCGATACCGAACTCGAGCCTCAAGCTGGAAGCGGAAAACACCGCCCCTGGGCGGCCAACGTGGCACTCTCCGTTGCACTTGTCATGATGGCAATCTTTGGGCAATGAAGCGATCGCGAAAGATTATTGCCTGATCTGGTAAATGGCGAGCGCTTATTCAAGGTAACAGTTGCAGTCATGCTCCTGCTCGCTGCGTACTTTCTGTACATGTACTTCAACAACCAGAAAGCCATGGCACCTGAGAAGAACTACGTCCCGGAATCATCGCGCATGCCGGAGGAGTTGCTGAGTACCGAGACCAACGGCGAGGGAGATTTGGCCGAGGCGGATGAAGAAATCGTCACCCTTTACATTGGAGGCATCAGCACCCCAATGTTTCGCTGGAGAAGGTTGATGCATCATTAGAGGTATCGACGTCGGCGGTAACTGACGAAATTGTGCAGATCAAGACACCCTACCATGTTACCCTCAGAGGGGCACTGCATCATAGGGATTTCACCCTTCACCCCCTACCCGTGGTTAAAATCTACGCTGCTCCTGTGGAAGCGTTTGCTTACTCTGGGATCGGGAGCAAGAACGAGTTGCAGAGCCGCATCAACATCGCCAACAGGGCGTCCCAGTGCCAGTTTCTGAGGCTGAGGGCTGTGGAGCGCACCATTGCAGCGCATGATCTTGCGGCTGTGACGACAAATGGGGTTCCCACCGTCCCAGAGATACTGAAGGCCACAGCTGCGGCCGGTTTCGCTGTGACCTGCGAGATTGACCCTGTGTCAGAGTGCTCTCTGACCATTCTGCTGATGAAGAACGGCGACATCGTCGGCATCAGCATGCGGTTCAGTGATGACAAGCTCTTCATTTGCTATGAGCCAGTTCTGGGCGCGGACGCAGCCATGCCTGAGATCGTCAAGCAAGCAAACATGGCAATGGACCAGTCCTGTGTGCTTGCTCTGGACTCGGGAATGAACTTGCCTGGTTGCGTGGTCTTGACAAACGCGCGTTCGGGTTACAGGAACGTCTAGGTCGTGGCCGAATTCGTGAAAGGCGAGTTCAGGGTTTGCTTGAAGGAACAGGACAACCAAGGCATTGACATGTCCAACAAAGCATATTGGTGCAAGATGGCAGAGATGCTCAGTCACGACGAGATCAGACAGTCTGATGCTCTGAGTCCTCCGACTGTGCTGGTGGTGCAGAACAATCTGGAATACACGAAGGTGCTTCCGTTTGTTGTGGGAGACTTGTCAGTGTTTTGGTAATTCCCGCATGCTCGACGCGCGCATGGCGTTTCTCCAGGTATGCGCCCCAGTCCCATTCCTCCAGCAAGAACCGTTTAGCTGCCTTGTAACCTCTTTCATACATCGCATCCTTCTCCACATCTCCAATACCGAACTGCGTCGGCGAAATGTCCCCGGTGTCTATCGTTATGATCCTGCCCTGGTCAAAATCACGCAGGTATTGTTTATCCTGAGCAACCGTCATGGTGCGCACCATCGCGCTGAGGATGTCCAGAGCGCTCGTGATCTGCTTTGGGCCGCTGACTTTGTTCGCCAGGCAGAAACCTATGGTGGGGCACTTGGGGGCGACGCCGACCGGCGCATCGTATAACCACAACGGGAAGTTGCTTAATACACCTCCGTCGATGACCGTTCTGCCCTCCAGGCTTCCGGGCTCAAAGAAGAACGGAATGCTCCTGGACAGCCGCACCGCTTCCGCGACGGAAAATCCGTTTTTATCGACACCCAAATCGTCTGGAAAGACAATCATTTCCCCAGCGCTGATGTCAGACGCGATGACCTCAAGTTCCCTTTTGTTGAACCACTGGTCTCCTTCATCATGAGAAAGGTCCCCAAACGTTTTCAGACGTGTTGCCCAGCACTTTCTTCAACCACGACAGCAGGGGCTCACTCGAATACTGCCCCAGAGCCCTGACCAACGTCAAGTTTGTGAGAACCTTGCCGATGTTGTCCATGTCGTCCTCGGGCTTGCCGTTCCATATGAAACGGTTCTTGGCAGACAATAAGGCCTTGAAGTCGAGCGCGCCCATCGTGGCCTCCAGCTCATCCTGGCTCATCTTGCTCGCCAGAGCAGCGGCCGTCATCGCTCCCGCGGACGTCCCCGCGACCTTCCGCAGCGAAATGCCTATTTCGTCGAAGCAGCGCATGGCTCCCAGAAAAGCGACTCCCCATACGCCACCCCCTTCGAACACCGCGTCGATGTAAATCTTGCAGTCCTCAGCCTTCGAAAACTTCGCCTGCACGCTCCGGACTCTCGGCGCCCGTCAATGCCAGACCCTTCTTCGCCCGCACGCTGTTGGGAGGCCACTGCATGCTTGCATTTGGTGTAAACAAGTTTCCGGGCATGCATGACATAAGCATGCTGAGACCAGTGGGTTCCCTTTTCGTCGATCGTCTGTTGAAAAGAGGCTGTTCCGCGCAAGAAGTATGCAAGGTCAGCCAGTCCGCCCTCGAAACCGGCATCCCACTGCACCTCGTGGAGAGGCGCGTGAAGGAGCGTGCTTCGCAGGCGGAGATCGCGAAAAGGCTCCCACCGGGCATCGAGCAGCGCTCGGCTGAATGGTACGCTGCCAGGGACAAGATCGTTACCGCTAGCGACTTCAACCAGGCCGCGTTCGGCACAGATGCCGCCAAGAGGGCGTTCATTTCCAAGAAGACGGGGGTGGCAGCACCATTCACAGGCAATGAGTACACCCGACACGGCCAGAAGTACGAGGACCTCGCCAGGTTGCTGTACGAGCAGTACATGAGTTGTGAGGTCAAGGAGCACGGCTTGCTGTTCCACCCTACCGAGCCGATCATCGGCGCGTCCCCCGACGGCATGACGTCCTTCTCTCTGGTTGAGATCAAGGTGCCCAGCAAGAAGACCCTGATCGAAATACCGCCCGAATACTTTGCGCAGATGCAGGGACAGATGGAGGTTACTGATTTCGACGTATGCGACTTTGTGGTTTGCCGCGTGACCGAGTTCCCAGAGTCGCGACAGTTTTGGGAGCGTTATACTGAAGCGCACCAGCTCGGCTATGAGCATGAGCGCTATAGGTCGGTTGGCAGCAAGACGGTCCCGGACTCTGATTTGCTGAAGTACAGGCACAGTCCGCCTGGCCTGTCACCTGATGCTTTGCGTGGATCATCGAAGATGATACGTACGAGTACACCCTGCATCACGTGTTCGACTTTCGCATCACCCGCGTTTACCGCGACCAAGATTACATCACCCGCATGATTGCTGGTCTGAAGGAGACATGGGAGCGTGTGACCGAAGCTAGGGAGAACCCAAAGAGCAGGCTGAGCCAGCAGCCCAGGAACGAGTACATTGAGGCGCCCATCATCAGGGGCTTCGCATTTAGGCAGCCGCGGTGAAAAGCAGCCAGGCAACATATTCGCGTACCCCGCATGAAAGGAGGACACATGGTATTGAATGAATCACAGGCAAATGCAATAAAAACCAAACAGGCCGAAGCGACCGATAAGGTGGGCAAAGACATTGATCGTATCCTGAAGAGCACCGCACCGCCCGACTCGTCATCAGATATGGCGCTGAGTCAGTGGGGATGTGCTAACGATGGACAGAGAACCCCTGTTTGCAAGGTCCAAGAACGCCTTGCGAAGCCGGACATCCTTCCAAGGGCATTGATGTTGATTGTGAGACAGGATAGCTTCAAATGGATGTTATGGGTCGGCACAGTTGGTTTCCTGACCGCAGCAGTTATCGGCGCGGTTTTCCTGGCCATAGGCTTGAGGAATGGAGCTTTCGGTCCAGTTCTCGTGTGGAGACGAGATCAAGGGCTTCTGTTTGACGAGCTACTATGGCCGTTGACGCTGATCCTGACGTTGATTGTTGCTGGGTTGTGTTGAAATATTCGTTCGTGTACGTTATTATGCAGGGCATTACAACAGTCGAAAGGATGTGCTTATATACTAAACAAAGATTTTCGGAACGTCTTAGAATCAACTGTCGTATGAGTGTCTAGAAGTGCGTATCTAGACCCTTCTGTTTATGTACACACACAAACTCACGTAATGCACATTCTAAAGATGATGTAACCTATAGAACCTGGTCTGTATCTGAGAGGTTGACTGGATGACATAATCTAGTAAGACTGATTCTTCTCAACACTCCCACGCAGTCAAGCTTGAAGATCCCAAGTCTGATCGTTCAGCCACTGATAATACCCATGAGCTTTCGGCAAAGCTCAAACTTGTCTCGAGGCAAAGTCTTTGTAAGACAATCAGCCACGTTATCAGCTGTCCTGCAGCTGATGTACTTGATCTCCTTTCTTGCAACTCGCTCTCGAGCGAAGTGATGTACCACATCGATGTGCTTGCTTCGCACAGACGCAATAGGATGCTTGAGCAACTTGATAGCCCCTTCGTTGTCGCAGCCGATTTTGATAGGTGCATTCTTCAGCTCAATGCCCAAGCTGATGAGAAGCTTCCTTATCCACAACGCCTCCTTGGCTGCCACTCCAGCTGCCATGTACTCAGCCTCAGCTGTCGATGCAGCGACTGTTGGCTGTAGCTTGCTGCCCCAAGCGATCGCTCCTCCGTTGAAGATGAAGACGTGTCCTGTCGTTGATCTTCTCGTGTCCACATCGCCTGCGTAGTCTGAGTTGCAGAACCCCTATAGTCCTGGGGTTGGACCAAACTTGATGCCGTACGCAGCGGTGCCACGCAAGTATCGTAGTATGCCCTTTGCCAGCTCCCAATGCTCCTGTAGAGGATCTGACATGTAGCGTGCGAGAGCTCCCACGGCATGAGCAATGTCTGGCCTTGTGCACACAGCCAAGTAGAGCAGACTGCCAATGAGCATGCCACAACAAGGTGTGTCGCACTTGTTTTCTCCGATGCGCGTCAGTTTTGTACCTGCAGAGAGAGGTAGTGCCCGTGGATGCGCGCTGTCCATCTTGAACTTGGCGATGATGTCGAGGGCGTAGCGCTCCTGTGATAGGAACAGAGTTCGCGCCGGACGGTCCCTTCTGATCTCCATGTGTAGGAAGTATGTTGCCTCGCCAAGGTCCCGCGCCTTGAATGTCGCTTTGATGAGGTCGAAGATGCGCTCCACCTCCTTGGTCGTCTTCGCTGCGCATAGAAGGTCGTCGACGTAGACCAACAGGTATATGAAGCCTGTGTCGAGTCTGAGGACGAAGAGAGCAGCATCGGCGTCTGATGCCACAAACTCCAGACTCTCGAATGCTGCCTTCAGCTTGGTGTGCCATGCCCTCGGCGCTTGTCTTAGACCGTAGAGAGAGCGTAAAAGTCTACAGGCGGTCTGTGGTCCTCCTTTCTGATACAGCGGCGGCTGTCTCATATAGATCTCCTCCTCGAGATCTCCATTGAGAAACGCTGTCTTGATGTCGAGTTGATGCAGCTCCAGATCTTGCGTTGCAACATGCGCCAGAAATGCGTGGAGTGTTGCATACTTGCTTACGGGTGCGTACACTTCATCGTAATCCACACCAGCCTTTTGTGTGAATCCCTTCGCTACCAAGCGTGCCTTGTAGCGCTCAATCTCCCCTCGTGCATCCCGCTTGATCTTGAGAACCCACTTGCAGTCAATGGGTGTCTTACCTGGTAACTCTGTCAACTCCCAGCTTTTATTCTCCATAAGTGAGGTGTACTCCTCGTTGATGGCCTGGCGCCAGAACTCGCCGTCCGGTCCAGCCAGCGCCTCCACCTCGTCTTTCGGTTCGTCTTCAGAAAGTGTTGCAGCCTTGAGACACCCTTCTGGAACGTAGAAATCTGGTGCACGCCTGTGGCGGGCTTGATGAGCGTGTAGCGATGGTGGCTGCTGCTCCAGTACCTTCACCTCCAGCGCCCTAGAGTGCAGACTCCTGAGCTCGCTTATTGCCTCCATCGTCTCCATCGCTGTCGCCATTGTCGTTGCCCAGCGCCCCCTTGCGGGCTTGTATTGCTCCTCCCGGCACGAGAACTCCCACGTTCGTAGGTTCTTCCGAACCTGTGTCGGCCCTTGATACACTTGTCTTGGGAAACAGTCCATCTTCTGCGTCCCCGCTTGGAATCTCGCGTCCTCTGTTTGTAGCTTCAGGTGTAGTAGTCTCGGGTGTAGAAGCAGCGGATTCATGCTCCACAAACATGACATCCCGACTGATGACCAGCTTGCCTGAGACGAGAATGCGGTATGCTTTGGAATGCGGCTCATATCCCAGAAATATACCCTTCTGCGCCTTACTGTCAAGTTTACGCCGCTTTTCCTTGGGCGTGTGGGCGTAGGCAGTCGCCCCAAACACACGAAGGTTTGACACATCAGGCTTGGCACCATGAAACGCTTCGTAAGGTGTTATGGTAGACCCAGAAATAGGAGAGCGCACGCGCGTGTAGTTTGCAGTGACGATGCCCTCAGTCCAGAACTTCTTCCGTAGCTTGGCGTCGTAGAGCATCGCCCGGACCTTCTCAACCAACGTGCGGTTCAGCCTCTCCGCCTTTCCATTCTGTTGTGGCGTGAAGGGAGCGGTTGTCTCGTGCACAATGCCGTTCTTCTTGAAGAATTTCTCCAGAGTTCCGTTGACATACTCCGTGCCGTTGTCGGAACGCACTCGCAGAATAACCTCCCCGGTTTGCATTTGCAACTCCTTGCAGACGTCCATAACAGTAGCCGGCACTTCTGACTTCTTCATGAGCGGAACAACGACTGAGTAGTCGCTGTCGTCGTCGAGGAAGGTTGCCACATACCTATGGCCTGCCATTGATGTCTCCTCGAACGGTCCACACACATCCATGTGCAGTAACTCCAGCCGTTTTGTAGGTTTAGCCGTTGACGCTGGAAACGGCTGTCGATGGTGCTTCCCCATAACGCATGGCTCGCATGTTGTAGAGCTGGCCTCCTTGAAATCTTCTGCTGAGACATCGAGTCCATCCACCATCTTATGATGCTGTAGCCGTGACAGCGATCCATATCCCAAATGTCCGTAGCGACGGTGCCAGAGATCTGCCTGGTCCTTGATGGCTTTGTTGACGGTGAGCAGCGCTTTGTCACCCTTACCCACAACTGCGTTCACTGTGTAGAGACCGTTGTACCGTGTAGCGGTCAGAATTGTACGCCCATCGTGCATGATGCAGCATTCATTGTCCTGAAAGGAAGCCTCAGCGCCTGCGTCCATTGCACGTGCCAAACTGAACAAGTTGCACTGCAGATCAGGAACGTAGAGCACACCGAGTAGGGTCACCGTGTCTCCACTCTGAGTCCTGAGAAGAACATCGCCCATGGCGATAGACTGCAGAATCCGGCCATCACCCAATAGCACTGGATGTATAGGTTGCAGCTCCACGCAGTTCGCTAATAGCCCCTTGTCGAATGTCATATGGGAAGTCGCTCCAGAGTCCATGATGCACTCCGGTGAATGAAATGATGAGCTGGTTGTCAACGCCACCTCCGAACGGCCTTTGGCAGCCTCATCTTTCTTCCTCTTGCGGCAGTCGGCCTTGACGTGCCCCTTCTTCCCACAGTAGTAGCACTCCACCTCGTATGAAGTACTCTTGCCAGCGCCCTTTC
Organism: Nuphar pumila; assembly: GCF_984573655.1. Taxonomy (NCBI): domain Eukaryota; kingdom Viridiplantae; phylum Streptophyta; class Magnoliopsida; order Nymphaeales; family Nymphaeaceae; genus Nuphar; species Nuphar pumila. The sequence continues at coordinate 13,923 of NW_028323778.1, read as the reverse complement.
TTGCACTAGCGCTTCCCCCTTGTTGGGAGGCTCTCCTGGCCTTCTCAGCCGATAGCAAAAGCTTGGATCCTGAAGCCTTGGTCTCCTTGGACTTGGTCTCCACGATGTGTAGCTTTCCAAACACTTCATCGAGGCTGGGCATCTTGTCTCTCGACTCGAAGATGGTGACGAGCATCTCATATTCTCCCGTGAGGCCGTTGAGCAAAGCTGTGATGATGTCATCTTCTTGGACTTCCACTCCAATAGCAATGAGGTCGTCTCGAATTCTCTTCGCTCTGTCGAAATACGATGTCAGCGTCTCGGATTCCCCAAAAGAAAGGTCGTTGAGTTCCCTGCGAAGTTGCAGTCGACGAGCAACGCCCTTCTGCTTGTAACCGTCTTCTAGAGCATTCCACAACTCTCTGGAGGTCTTCTTTTGACGTGAAGTAGACAAGTGCATTGGCGACAAATACAAAGTGATCATCGCATGTGCTTTCTTGTCAATTGCAGTCAAAAGTGCAGTGTCGGTTGGAGTCGAAGCGTCTTGCTCAATCGCACCCCAAAGGCCCACCTTCACCAACACCGCCTTCATGTACGCCACCCATGTAGCGTAGTTGTCATCGCCTAACGGATCAATCTTCGGAAGATCACCCATCCTTCTTCGCGTGCTGCCGAGCCACTTGCCTGTGTTGGCACCTTGGAAGAGGTAGACGGAAACTTAACGTACTGACGTAACACACGTGTCAAACGAATCAGTTGGCGAACTTGCTAGCGACGTAGCGTACTGGACCCATAACCTGTTGAAATAATCGTTCGTGTACGTTCTTATGCAGGGCATTACAACAGTCGAAAGGATGTGCTTATATACTAAACAAATATGTTCGGAACGTCCTAGAATCAACTGTCGTATGAGTGTCTAGAAGTGCGTATCTAGACCCTTATGCTGTTTATGTAAACACACAAACTCACGTAATGCACATTCTAAAGATGATGTAACCTATAGAACCTGGTCTGTATCTGAGAGGTTGACTGGATGATATATGTCTAGTAAGACTGATTATTCTCAACAGGTTGCTGTGCCTGAAAATGATCCATTACGCACGCAATTTGAGTACAGGGTGTTCATTCCCATCCCTGAGAAAACAGGCGGTGTGCTGAAATGGGATCACTACATCATATCGGCGTTGCCGCCAGCAGACATCGAGCTGTTGGCAAAAGCGGGTGACGGCCGCCGAGCAGCGCTTGCAAGCAAAGCCGCGTCTCCATACCAGGGCGCCCTGACCATCGACCAGGCTAAAATACAGGTGAAAGCTGCTTTGGTGGACCTGATCGCGCGCCTGAAACCCACCGAATCTAAGGAAGGCAGTACCACTGCACAAGTGGACATGTCCCTGCTGAAGGCTGCTGTCCGCAACATCGAAGATTCGCTGAGCACGTTCAGAGAATTCAAGGTGTTTTGCGATGCCCATGACATCACCCAAGTTAAGATCACCAAGCTAAAGGAAGGCAACGACAGCGCCAACGACAACGCAAAGGGGATCGCAGCCCGCATACCGGCTATGGTGTTTAGTATGCTACGCACAAATGCTGGCACTATCGACAATGAATGGGCCAATGACTTCTACACCCTTGTTTTGCCCAAAATCACTGGCTTGGGAGACGCAGACACGCAGTACGAAGCCGCGATCGACCACATGACTAAGATTCCAGGGCTGGTAGATGTTGCACAACCGTTTCTAAAAGTGTCAGACGCTGACACGATAGCGGCAATCAACAGCGCGATAGCGCTTGTACCCATCGAACCAGAACGACAGAGTGTAGTTGAGAGTGTTGCTCGCATGACAGCGGACGACTTGAACGTGGTCAATGCGCTCCTGGGTGTCGCACGAGCAACCATGGACAACACCATCATCACGTACACCACTGGAGGCAGCAAGCGGTACAGCGACATCATAAAACTGGTGACGTCCTCGGCAGCTGTAATAGTCTTGCTATGGGGATGGTTCCTCATGACAAAACTGCTGTACAGGAGCAAACAAGCAGGTCAGAAAACTTTGATACCAAGAAAGCCAGTATACCTGGCAGCTACAAAGGCATGGATGGTGACTCACTACCGCAAGTGGAACGCACGTTCATCAGAAGGACCGCGTACAACAGCGTGGTACGTGCCTTTTCGTGGCTCCTGCTTGAGGGCCTTAAGTATCTGGTGCTGAGTTTCATAGCTGTCGCCTTCTTCTTCACGTTCAGAAACGCAGGGGAGCGCAAAGCCATGCGTCTGCAGAAGGAACAAGATGCCTTGCTGGACGTATCATCAGCGCTCAGGGCTCTGGAGAGTAACGGCGGATGCGCATCCGTGCTCACGTCCGTCAACAAGACGTCCTCGCTCAACGCCATCGAACGCATCGAAGCAGCACTGCTGTCCGGCATTTTGACCGATACGGTCGCAGGAGCCACTTGCACCACTCCCATTGCCGAAATCGCGGTTTACGTCACCATGGCCGGCTTTGCGTCGCTGGCCATACTGATTCTGGTACAGAGGATGCTGTGTTGGAGAATATAGTGTGCCCTGTGGCTAGGATATTCTATTCTTGTTTCCCTTGTGTCAATATCACTGTAGTCTCTCTGGGTTGCTGTGCTTGGACGCTAGTCATGAGGAATAGGTTCTTGTGTGTCTCTCCCTTTGATACTATCTAGCCGTTATTCCCTCATATCTCCTGCGTCCATGCGTCGTTGTTTGTTTAGGACGAGTAGTGTTGCATTGTGTGCTGCGTCCATGAAGAATGCTTTTGATGTGGTGCCTTGAGCAATCCTGTGTCGTTGCGTTGCTCAGCACCTGCATGCTTTGGAAGTGACACGACAGCCAGTCGTGCGTGAGGGCAACCGTAGCTCTGTTGCATCGACGCATAACGCTCCATGCGTGTACCATAGTTGAGCATAGTCATGTCGTAGACTTGTGCGTGTGCTGTGTGGTTCCTAGGTACCTTGTTAGTACCTGGGTCATACATCTCCATGGAGTATATATTGACATGCATTACTTTGGTTCCTTGAGTTATGCTGTAACGACAATAGCCAAGTACGTCGTTACCTGGACATCAGGTAACAGTTGCAGTCCTGTTGTGAACCTTCCCGTTTGTTGAGCAACATCGATTTCCAACATGCTGCCATACGCAACCATGGCTCACATGAAAGACTTGAAGGTCAGGGCGCAGGTGGGTGGTAGACTCGGCATACCGGAGCCTCCTGACCTTCCTCTGGAGCGTTCAACATATCTGGACAGCATGATCAGCGAGAACGTCCCTGAAGATGTGCGCATGATGGTCATCCTCGGGGCGCTGTGCTCTTTGGGTTATTTCTTCTACGTCATGATCAAGAATGACAACAAGTACAAGGACACCTTGCTGAACTCTGAGGTGGAGGACCGGATAGAGGATCTCAAGACGCAGGTCGCGCAGTGACCGAGCGGGCGCTGAAAGCGAAGTTGGTAGGGTTTGGGTCGCTATCATGTTCGTTCACTGGTGCAGCATGCGCACTTTTTGCAGGTTGAATCTTATATGCCATCTGTTTGAAGTACGGGCGCCTTTTCTTGGCTGGGCCTTGGAACAGTGGATCGACGATGTCAATGATCAGCGGCGCGACCGGTCCAACACCCTTCTGAGTACGCATGATGCGCCCTGTGCTTTGGATGACGTCGCTCTTCGGCGTGGCTAGAATCAGGGTGTTGAGGCGCGGGACATCCATACCTTCTTGGCTGAAAGACGTGGACGCGAGCATGAGGCGCGCGTTGTCCTCGACAAACGCCCACTGCTCCGGCTTCACGCCCCCCACGTACAGGCCGATGTCAGCTTCTGGCATGCCCGGTGCGAGCAGCTCGTGCAGGTCGTACAGCAGCTTGCGCCTCTCGGACAGCACGAGCACGCATCGATTGCCGTCATCAAGCAGCTCCCTCGCGATGCCCGCGATCTCTGCGGTCCTGGCTGCATCGTTTACGAGATCAGTGATCATGGCCACGTTGTCGGGGCGCCCAGCGTGATCGACTCGTCTCTGAGCCCTCTGCTGCATGTGCACCACCCTGACATTGACGTCGTCCTGCCGCTACTCTGACAGACTCGAGCGATACACGATGGGGCCGATGAACCACTGAAACACGTGTCCCAGGCCGTCCTTCCTTCGGGTGTAGCAGTCAGACCCAGGACATATCGCGTGGTCTCTCTCATGAACGCCTGCACAAAGCAGCGGGCGCTGATGTGGTGGGTCTCGTCGCTGATGGTCAACCCAAAACCAGTCAGCTCGTGTCCCCGAGACACCATGGTCTGCACAGTCGCGATGACGATGTCGCAATCCCTGTCAAAACGGCTGCCCTGCATCACCCCAACCTGTGCAGTTGGGATGAACTGAGAGATGCGCTCCCGCCATTGATCCCTCAGAAACCGCTGGTTGACCACGACCAAGGTCTTCACCTTCAGAGCGCATGCGATGTACAGCGCGCTGCATGTCTTACCCTGCCCCACAGACAGGCAGATAGTGCTACCACCGCATCCAGCGTCCAGGTCTTTCAGGTACGCGTCCACCACTTGCTGCTGAACTGGCCGCAAAGCACTAGAAAATATCAAAGCAGGAGCCTCTTCTGCAGCTGCGAACTGCACTTTTCTAGGTGGCCCAAACTTTTGGTAGCCATACGATCTGGGCAGGTACAGGTACCTTTCTGACTCTTGCAACAGCGAAATTGGGGCAGGTGTTAGGCTGTCAGTATGACAGCTAAGAGTGCACTATGCAAGATGCGTTAGCATAGGGCAGGTATGAGCTGCCTTGCTGTGGCAATGTGGCAGGCTACACTGGGCGAGGTGATAGAGATCGGTACTGACAGGATGACAAGCTCCCGACTCTATCCAAGCACTGTCCCTTTGTAGGAACGCTTCCTCTAGGCTTCGGGACTCTACCCTACGCTACCTGTGCGCGTTGGTACTGTGTGCACATGACTAGATAGTCCACAGACTATCTACGACGCAGGCCGGAGTCCATGGTCTATGTCATGGCCAGACGCATGCGTGTAGGTCTTGAGTGTAGGCTCCAATAGACTCCTGTAGGCTTGGTACCTGATGTAACCGTCCTAGGCTACTGAGTAGAGGCCCGGAATGGGGGTTAGGGGAAGGGCCCTAACCCTAAGGAAGTGTAGGCTCTGAATAGGTCTTGGATGTTGTCTTGATGTACCTTGCATGACAACGATGCTGCAAGTACACACGCTAGTGTTGCCTAACGTGTATACGTGCATGGCTCGGTAGCCATGTGCGTATAGCCTTAGCGAGAGGTCCAAGGCATATGCATGCTGCATAGCAGTGTGCATATGGCTTGTAGCCTGAACTCCTAGATTGAGGCTGGCTTGGCCAGTCTCCCATCCTAACACCCCCCCCCTCAAAAATTAAACCTTGGCTCGACAAGGTTTAACGTATGAACGAACCTAACGAATTGGCAAAGCTAACGTCAGAACAAACGAGCGACAACCGGAACGCTCCAATAGTACATACGTGGCTACTTACGCGGGGCATTATGGATAAGCACCTGTCAGAAGGGGTCTTGTGCGTAGGATGACTGCCAGGATGCGTGGGAAGCGGGCTGGGAGGCGCTTGTTGGTGGACAGATTGTCCTGAGGGACCACTAGGTAGCGGTCGCATCGGTTCCTGCTGCAGCTTTGCCTACACAAACCCGCAGCTGAGTAGGGTAAATCCAACGGGGTATGTTATACAGGATAGGGGACATGGCAGCCATGGCATTTCGAGCATAGCATGGGTTTTTTGGAGGGAGTATCAAGTTGATCATTCTTGATACTAGCACCTGCTGGGGTCTCTGTAGTCACCCTGTGCGCGGCTTCTTGACATCTTACGCTCGTTACTCGCGAGGTACCCGAGGTGGGCCTTGCAACGGTGCGCCCCTCACACTCGGGGGTCAGCAGATTTTTCACACCGCGCACCCGTTCTACACCAACGTACACGACCGCCACCGTTGGTGTGCAACGACCGCCCGGCGTACACGACCGCCACCGCCGAGAACTTCTCTAGCCTCCGCTCCTCACAATTGGAAAGCATTATATATTTGTTACAAGCGACAGGGCCGGCAAATCTAGGAAAAGCTACCGAAAGACAAACAAAAGAAAAGACAAAGGAAGACAAAGCACACAGCGACACAAACAAACAACGAAGCAAGTCAGACCTCAACCGGGCCGTCTGCCGGCTCATCACATCCTAGCTGGAAGTTGTGTATATAGTTTATTTTCAAGGCTAGAGTAGGCACTGGTTCTGAGAACGCGCATAAGGACGCCCCAAAACCGAGTCTTGAGAACGCTCATTAACACGCTCCCAAAACTAGTGCTGGGTCGCGGGTGACACCACGAAAAATCACAACATTGGTCGCGGGCGACCCCACAGTACATGGCATGGTCGCGGGTGACCGCACGGAGAGAAATATTAAAACAAGAGCTCGACGACTACTGGATGGAGGATACCGACCTTGGGATATTGCTCGTTCGCCGATGCCTGCATGTCTGCGTGCGTGGTATGCCGCAATGGCTTCGTGACAGCCCTCCAGGTTCGGGAGGGGAACCACCGATTGTAGTGCGGCCCGTAGCCCTTGAAGGCGACTCTGTATTACTCTCGTGGGCCCGTTCTCAGTTTGCGGATGCGGTGGCCGACTATCGCTTCCACCTCGAACTCCTCGAAGCCGTCGACAAACTCCGTAGGCGGGGGTCGGATGACTCTGGTGTCCGGATGGTACCGCTTGAGAAGGCTGACGTGGAAGGTGTCCGCGCACTTGATGTCTTCTGGTAGCTCCAGCTGATAGGTGACGGCATTTGGGACTGCTAGGACCTTGAAGGGTCCCACCCATGCTGGGATGAGTTTCCGTACGCCGTCCGCAGTGTGCTGGAACCATGGATGCTTTGTACTGAGGAGCACCTGGTCCCCAAGTTGGAACGACTCGTCTCGTCGCTTCGCATTGGCTGCGATGAGCATGGCTTGGCGTGCCTTTTCCAAGCGTGCCGTCGCTTCCGCTTCGATGCATAGCCATTCTGCGCGTTGCGAGAGTGGTGACGTGGCCGCTGCCGGGGGCAGTCGTGGTGCGTCTGGGTGCATGCCCAGGGCCAGATAGTTGGGTGTGGTGTTCAGCGACTTGCAGAAGCCATTGTTGAGGGCACTCTGCAGCGCGATGAGGAGTGTGGCCCAATTGGTCTGGGTAGCGTTGATGTAATGCCGCAGCTGCTCCTTGACAGCTTGGATGGTGCGCTTCGCGAGTCCCACCGTTTCATGGTGATCCACGGTACCCACATGGACTTCGCAGTTCACCATTGCGAGCGTGCTGTGGAAAGGCCCCGTCTTGTTCTTGAAACGGCTGTCCGGGTCGCATATGACCGAGTATGGCTTGCCGAAAGTAGGGGTTGCCTCCAGCAGGATGTCCGCTGCCGTTTGCGCTAGGCAATGGGTTGGGCAGGCCCGTAGCAGCATGTACCGCGTTTTCCTGTCGACCATGACGAGGACAGAGTCCTTGTCGTCTGGTGTTCGCGGCAGTGCAACTGCAAAGTCGATGACCCAGTGTTTGAGTCGCTCGGCTGGAATAGGCAGTGGTTGCAGCAGTCCTGCTGGTCTCCTGCGGAGAGGTTTCATACGTTGGCATGAGTCGCAGGTTTCCACGTAGCGTCTGACGTCCTCCTCTAGGGTGGGCCACCAGTAGAAGCGTTCGACCGCTCTTCTGGTCTTAAGTGCGCCTTGGTGGCCGGCCTCCGGGGGGTCGTGGTATTGGCTGATGCACTCCTTGCGGATATTATTCTCCTTCGGGATCACCAGAGCGCCCTTGCGGAACCATAGTCCCCGTGACTGTGTCCAGGCTGTGGGGGAGTGCGGTTGCTTGAGCTGGGTCTGGATGAGCTGTGCCATTGCCGGATCCCTAGTGTAGCCGTCAACGCATTGTTGCAGGAAGCCTGTGGCCCAGCTGTACCCCTGCGGTGCTGCGACAAGCTCCGCTGCTTTCCCTGGTATGGCTTCCTCATCCTCCTCGTCTTCCATGAGCGGGTCATCGGCCGTGACTGTGAGTGTTGGTGTTGCCGTGGGCAGCGGTGTGGGTTGCTCATGGGGCTGGGTGAGAGAAGGTGTAACTGGCTGCGGGGGTGGTGGCGGCTGTGCGTTGTTTCCGGCTCGTGTCTTGCGTGCCTGGGCGCGTGTAATGTTTGCTTGGTAGAAAAGTGCTGGCCCGTACACGCTGTGGAGGTGTGCTACTGCGTCTGCGAACGCCGTGGGCTGGCGTCTTGTTGGGTAAGCATCCGACTTATGTAGTCTCGGGAAGACCAGGTCCTGGCCCGTACGCTGTGTGCAGTGGAGGATCGCTGCTAGCGCTGTGGTGGGTTGGTCTGCTAGGGGTGCTGGTGGGCCGTCGTGTATCTGGCGGAGGCAGTGATGGATACGACTGAGGCCGTCCGCGATGTTGGTTTTCCCCGGGATGTGCTGGATCTTCATGCCAGGGTACATGGCAAGTACCTCCAGAATCCGGACCTGCCATCGATTGAGGTTGGTCTTCTTCAGCAGGTACGTGAGGGGGTTGTGGTCGACGTACACGGTGAACTCCGCTCCTTTCAGGTAACACCGCCATACCTTTAGAGCGTGGATGAGCGCTGTGAGTTCCTGCTTGCCCGACGCATCCTCTAGCGCTGCCTGATCCAAGCAAATGCTGCCGTCTGGCTGTGGCAGTTGAGTCGCTGTGGTGAGTCTTGCCTCGATGTTGGCGCGCTTCGTGGTGAACGCTTTGGACTCGTATGCAATGACCCTGGGGTGACCGTTGTCGTCCCGTTGAATCAATACCGCTCCGATGCCTTGACATGAAGCGTCCGTGATGACCTCGTATGGGCGTTTGGGGTCTTCCACCGCTAGGACTGGCGGGGAGATGAGCGCCGTTTTGATGGCCTCGAACGCTTCCAGCTGTTTAGCGGATAGCGTGATCTGCGAGTGCTTCTTGCCACCTGTGAGCGCGGTGAGGGGCGCTGCCATCACAGCGTAACCCTCGATGAATCTCCGGAAGTAGTTGGCGAGACCCAGGAATCCTCTAAGCGCAGTCGCTGTGGTTGGCACGGGCCAGTCGCGAACCGCTTGGGTTTTCTTGGGGTCCGTGCGGACGGAATCGCCACTGATGATGAAGCCAAGGAATGTGAGTTCCGTCATGCCGAACTTGCATTTGTCGAACCGTACCGACAGGGATTTGTCAGCCAGGCGTTGCAGGACGGCCTGCATGACCTGGTCGTGTTCTTCCACCGAGTTGGTCATCACCAGGATATCGTCGAGGTACACCATGACGGTTCCCTGTTCGATCAGATCTCCGAAGATGTTGGTCATCATTCTTTGAAAGGTAGCTGGCGCATTGGTGAGGCCCATGGGCAGAACTTTGTACTCGAACAGCCCTTCCGGGGTTGTAAAGGCTGTAAGGTGCCTGTCTTTCGGTTGGATGCCGATCTGCCAGTATCCCTTGAGCAAGTCAAGGCTACTGAAGACAGTTTTGCCCTTCACCTTTGCGTAAAGGTCTTCCGCTCTGGGTAGCGGGTAAACGTCCCTTTCCGTGACCGCATTCAGCCCCTGTAGTCAATGCACATCCTCAACGTCCCATCTGGCTTGGGTGTGAATAGGATGGGTGCACCCCAGGGTGAGGATGAGGGCTGCACCAAGCCCTTGCTGATGTGGTAGCGGAGTTGCTTGGTTACTTCCGCCCTCTCCGCAGGGGAGATTGTCGGCGGAACACTGGTTTAGCATTCGGAAGTAGCGGGATGGAGTGGATGGTCTCTGGCGCGCCTCGACGTGGTCTGACATCGCTCTGTCCGGGAGGTCGTCCTGGAAGACAGTATGGAATTTCTCTTTCCACTTCCGCAGCGTGGCTGAGGTGATGCCCGCGGGGGTGTCCTTCAGAAGGTCCTGGACGTGGTACTTCTCATGCGCTGTGTTGGTGACAGGGGTGGTGGTAGTGGTTGAGGCATGGAGCTGTGTGTGGAGGAGGCTGTATTGTGTTAAGATTCAGTGTATATTGGTCAGTCAGTGACAAATTGTATGACGTCTTACGTGAGAAAGCTTAGCTAATAGTGGATTAGCCCAAGCATAGAACGTGCGCACGGTGAATTTCCCTCCGCGGTCAGACCGCAGGACTTTGGTGCGCTCTCCACTCTGTCTCTCCAGCTCCTCGATCGTGAGATGACCGCTTGTGCAACGTCAGACTTGCGAGCGGTGAGGCAGATCTCCGACAGGCGCGAGGCGTCGTCGAGAAGTCCGGTGAAGTAGCGAGCTCCTCCGACTGTAGGCACCTGCATAGGTCCACGAACATCCATGTGCAAGAGCGCCAGGCGCTCAGTTGCCTGCGAGCCGGATGTGGGGAAGGGAGCGCGGTGCTGCTTACCCATGATGCAGGGCTCACACGTCTTGCCCTGCGCAGATTTCAGCTCTTCCAAGCTGACGTCCATCCCTGTCACCATGCCCTTGCGCTGCATCTTGGTCAGCACCCCGTAACTCGGGTGCCCCATGCGGCGGTGCCAGAGCTGCCCAGCCTCGGACTCCTCCGATGTCGGCGCACGCTCTGCGGCGGGCGGCTCCTCAGCCGCCAGTGCAAGCTCACGAGATGTAGAAGCTTGGATGCACACCGTCCAGAGGCCGCGGCGCTGGGTAGCAGTCATGGCGACGAATCCGCCATACTGGATGCAGCACTGCTTGCCACGGAGGGTGACTGTCGCGCCGCTGCTCGTAGCGCACGATAGGGAGAGGAGGTTGGTGAAGAGATCCGGGATGAAGTAGACCCTCTTCAGCACTGCCTCCTGGCCGGCGGCGTCGAAGATGACGTTGCCAATGCCCACGGCGTTGGCGCACTCGCCGTTGCCGAACTTGATGGGGACGACTTCCTTCAGCGACATGTAGTCCTTCAGGATGGAGCGGTCGTGCGTCATGTGCGACGATGCTCCTGAGTCCAGTACCCACTCAGATGATACGCGTGCGGCAACCTGCGCAACCAAAGCAACACCCCCTTTCGGCGGGTCAGGGCAGTCGGCCTTCCAATGACCTGTCTTCCCACAGTTGTGGCAAGCATCCTCACCTTTGGGAGATGCTCCTTTGCCTTTGGTGCCTTTGCCGCGCTGGCGACGATCGCCATTGCGTCGCTTATGACGCGTCTGCGCTGTTAGCGCCTTGGATTGCTCCTGATCCTCCTCCTGCACGGATGCCTTCCTCGAGGCAATGCGCTGCTCCTCGACGAGCAGCTGGGAGAACACCTCCTCCATCGCCATGGACGTCTCCCGTGGCGCACTTAGGTAAGTAACCACAGAGTCGTAGGCCTTTGGCAGACCGGAAAGGAGCGAGCATACGAGGTCGTCCGTGCTGGTGGTGTCTTCGATCTCAAGCAGGCTATCGTGGATGACTCGAGCACGCGCAAAATATGCCGTGATTGGCTCAGAGCCCATCCGAAGTGACATCAGATCCCTGCGAAGTTGAAGACGACGGCGAACGTCCTGGACTGGTGCATCGTTTGTAGCGTTTCCCAGGCCTCGTTTGCAGAACGAGCCTTGGAGATGACGTGCAGGAACTGGTCCGAGACGCAGAGCTGCAGACTTGAAAGAGCCTTGTCGTCATGGTCGCTGCCATCAGCGACTGGTGCTACAACCGCATGCCACCATCCTTTCTGCGTCAAGAATGCCTGCATACGAATCTTCCAGACATGGTAATTCTTGCATTCAGGTGCTCGAAACGGGGCTGCGAATCGCTCATCTTGACCTATAATACTCACGCGCTGCGTAGCTGTCGGACGGTCCAAGGATGGCGAGGTCAGATATCGAAGTATAAAGCGACACGGAACGTAGCTGAACCCATAACCTGTTGGAATATGCCGTTTACATACAGAATCAGACAAGTAGTGCAGCAAACGTGCTGCTTATATACTGTAGACGTATCCAATGAAAGTCCTAGAAGCGTGTATCTCGTAAGCATGTCTACGTTGCACAAGCGGATTCTCGTTGGGTATGAGCCTCACTCTAAGGCTTATCGTATCCTGTTGCCCCCATCTCGTGTGATCGTTTCGCGCGATGTGATGTTTGACGAGGCTGTCGTCGGTGTGGGACAGGATCCAGCGCCTGTCGCGCTGCCCCTGCCTCCTGCGTTGCAGTCGACTGATGTCGGGCTGCTGTCGCCAGAGGAGGAGGAGGAGGAGGAGAGCGCTCCAGACTCTCCAGTCCCCGAGATCCTTGCAGCGCCTCCAGCATCTGGCGCAGCACAGCCCATCGTCGCCTCTGCAGATCTGCTGCAGGAAAATGATGACGATGATGAGGAGTACGAAATGCCAGCGCTCGTGATGGATGCTGATGACGAAGACTCCGACAGCGAGGAGGATGCTCCAGCAGCCACCGAGCCTCGCTATCCAGTACGTAACCGTCGGCCTCCAGATGTCTACGAGCCAGGTCTCATCGCCAAGACAGTCAGCTTCAAGGAGGATCCGAACACGCACCACGACGCACTCTCAGGTCCCGATGCACCTCTGTGGCGGAAGGCCATGGACGAGGAGCTCGCGTCTCTCATGGAAATGAACGCATGGAAGCTGGTGCCGCTGCCTCCAGGCGTCAAAGCTTTACCATGCAGGTGGACGTACAAGCTGAAGCGCGACGGCGATGGCAACATCGAGCGCTACAAGGCGCGTCTGGTCGCAAAAGGGTATGCGCAGAAGGAAGGCATCGACTTCAACGAGGTCTTTGCTCCTGTCAGCAAGCACGCCACCCTACGTGCGCTACTCTCAGTCGTTGCAGCCAAGGACCTCGAGCTCATGCAGCTGGATGTCAAGCTCGCGTTTCTCAACGGCGAGCTGGAGGAGGACATATACATGCAGCAGCCGCCGACCTACGAGCAGGGAGCTGGTCTGGTGTGTCATCTTCAGCGTGCGCTCTACGGTCTACGCCAGGCTCCTCGAGCATGGAACCTGCGCTTCCGCAAGGAGCTGGCAGCCTTGGGCTTCCGCCAGACGCAGGCCGATCCCAGCCTGTTCGTGAAAGGATCAGGTGTGGACGCTATCTATCTGCTCGTCTACGTCGACGACATGCTGATCGCTGCGAGGGGAGATCTTGCAAACAGTGTGTACGAGGCCATCAAGGGACTCTTCACAGTGCGGAACCTCGGTGCGGTGACCTACTTCCTCGGCATGCATATCGCCCGTGACCGTGCCGCACGCACCATCACCTTGACGCAGGAGCAGCTCACTCTCATCATGCTGGAAAAGTTCAGCATGTCCGACGCCAAGCCGCGTCGCACGCCGATTGCCACCGGCACACGTCTCACGGCTGAGGGCGATCCGCTGGATACAGAGCTGTATCCTTACAGCGCTCTTGTGGGCTCGCTGCTCTACCTTGCCTGCTGCACTCGACCGGACATCGCGTTCGCGGTCAACTCCTTGGCTCGCTACATAGCCTCGCCGACGGAGCAGCACTGGATCACAGCCAAGGGCGTCCTGCGCTATCTGCGCGGCACTGTCAAGGTGGGCATCACCTTCGGTCCCGCTGGCGATCTGAAGGGGTACTGTGATGCCGACTACGGGGGAGACTTGGACTCTCGCCGATCGACCACTGCCTTCATCTTCACTCTCAACAGGGGAGCCATCAGCTGGGGGAGCCGCTTACAGCCAACCGTCGCTGCGTCGACGACAGAGGCTGAGTATATGGCTGCAGCCGCCGCGGGACGAGAAGGCTTGTGGATCAAGAAACTGCTGAAGGACTTAGAGGCTGGTATGCCTGGGCCCATCAAGGTGTCATGCGACAATCAAGCAGCTCTGAGCCTGCTGAAGGACCCCATCGCCCACGCTCGGACCAAGCACATCGATATTATGCATCACTTCGCCCGCGAGCGAGTCATGCGCAAGGAGCTTGCATTTGTGTACTGTAGCTCTGAGGACAATGTCGCCGATGCT
>NW_028323777.1:0-29346 GCF_984573655.1 Nuphar pumila | reverse complement strand
AGTCTGCGGTCAAAGGGTTGCCAACAACATCGAAGGAGATGTGTGCGCACGGGGTTGAAGCAGGTCAGATCAACGAGGGTGTCCTGCAAGGGGAGAAGCAGGCAACAAAGGCGCTCTGCGATAACTCATCCGTGTCCGAAGTAACTCAGATGAATGACAAACAGCTGCCGGCTGTACGAGGTCAAGATCTGGCGGCTGCTTCTCCGCAGACCGCAAGAGAAGAGGCAAACGCTGAAGCATTCCAAGACGCCCCGCCCCTGCCCCCTTCCCTTGGAACTAGCTCATCAGCAGCAGATCAGGCACTGCAGGAAGATGTGGCGGGTGTGTGTTCAGGAGATGCTGTGAGGAGCAAGGTCGCAAATGACAGTGCATTGGCAGGAGGCGTCGGTGGTTTCATGCGGAGCGCATTTGATACTGCAAGCGCAGCATTGAGCTCTGGAGGTGAGAAGTCCAATTCAGGTGGGCAGGGGGTTAGCTGGCATGCTCAAGCCTCGGTCACCAGCAGAGCGCTCAAGTACGGGGCAGTCGTGAGGCGCAAAAGGCGCCCGCAGGCGCTTCCCGCCAGCGCTGTCACAGCCCCGTGCCATTCTGAGGACGTGGCAGCAAACGCAGCCTATCGAATTAGTCCCCCTGGGTCTCAGGGACTGCAATCAAAGGAGTCTGCAGCAGCGAATGCTTCCTTGGGGTACATGGAGCAGTCCCAGGGTGGCTCGCAAGGCGAGAACGATGCCGCATTGGCTACTGACATGCCGCAACGTCAGAATATCCCGGGATCTGCAACGATGGGCGCATGTGCGGGGGATATTGGTGATCGCAGCAGTGATTCGTCACTTTTGGCATCGGAAGGGTCGCGTAGGTTGACTGATACCAAGAGAGCCCAGACACTGCCGCCCATGCAGCGGACGGATATCGGCAGCACTCTCCGCTTTCAAGCTGATCCCCGCATTCTCGCATCAACATCCCTCCAGCCAACCGTCAGGTCCACATCTCTGCAGCCCACGGCCAGGTCGCAAAGTGCTTCTGCCAACTCTCAGCGCCCAGCGCTCGCTGCTTCCGAGCATCCCACAGAAAAGCCTACCAGCTCGGCCGGGGCCGAGCATGCATCGCACAATGAAGAGGCTGCAACACGGAGCAAGACGAGGAGCATGCGACGCTGGGTTGAGTCACTGGCCACGCTCGCGATTGTCTCGATCGTTCTTGGACTGTATGTCTGCTTCCTCGCCCTCATCTTCAAGGAGCTCAGCCATTGTATGTTGGCGTCACGGCCGATCAGCGCGATGACGCGTCGCTGCACAAACCTATCTGCAGAGCATGTGCCAGCTGAACTGTCATCCATTGCGCAGATGGGGCTGCCTGGAAATGCTCGACTTAAGACTGCCTGTGCGGAGCTGACCGACGGATCTTCTGAAATGCTTTCCTGCGTTGGAAAACTCGTGGGGTTAGGAGAGGACAGTGGTGGCGAGCAAAATGAGGAGGATACACGTTATGCTTCGAGGGAATCAGCAGGTGCTCCTGTGGATGATGTGGAAGCTGACGCCCCTGCTACTTCAAGCGCCCCGGAATCTATTCCGGAGACTTCAGGAGAGAGCCCTGCAGGTGCTGCACCGCACAAAGCGCCTGGGGACCCATCCGAAAGCAATGTAGGCCCGTTGAGGGGCTCTGGGGGGTCCATCCCTGCTCCGCTTGGTGATCATTTGGTTCCTGTGGGCGATGACGAGGCCGCTCAGCGCGATTCGCCCTTTGCAACTCCTTTTGAGGATCTTCCTCTGCCAGACGGCGGAGCACTTTCAGGCCTGCCTCCGCTTGAGGTGACGCGGGCTGAATCGTGGCATAGCACGATCACGTCGGAAGCTTCTACGGGCGTGGACGTTGCTAAGAACGAAACTCCGCCGGCTGAGAGCAGCATACAACTCAATGTGCATGTGGTAGAGATGAATGTACACGCAGCAGACGCAGATGTACACGCCGTGCGCACAGATGTGCACATCGTGCAGACGGATGTTCGCATCGGCCGCGCAGCTGGGGCGAAGGCTGCTCGTGTTGGGCCAAGCGCTGCATCAGTCGTGCCTTCTCTCAACCCCGCTGCAATGACTGCAGCAGAGGTGGCTGAGCGATTGCTGCATGGGGAATACTTCGATGGGGGAGTGTCTGCCGGGGATGATGCAGTGCACTCTGTCTCTCCTCGCTTTGTGATGCCCTACCATGATTTCCAGCGTAAAGTGGTGCTGCATCGCTGGGGGCTGGTCATCAGTGCATGTGCGCTGGTTGTGGTGTTGATCGCAGGTTGAGAGAATTGTGATAGTCTTGTGGGTGCATTGTTGCATAAACAGTCATAAATCTGCAGCTCAGGCTAACCAATTACAGCCATGAATAAGTAAATTGATTGTGTGTCATATTCTTTCGTGAAGCAAAGAGTCCAGGAGTCGATTGTAAATCCTACCCTCTCAAGTAATGCCATGTTTCTTACCCTGCATCGTCTTCATTGCCAGCTAGCATGGCCTGGCATGTTGAAATGGTTATCTCAATTGCAAGGATGAGGGATTTGGCGCTGGTGCTTCAGCTGTGCGTGCCGCACAAGTAGTAAACGAGCAATGCACTTTGCTTTTGTGTTTGAACTTGACCAGCAACGATGCTTGCTACGGTAAGTAATAACAAGCATAATGACATGTAAAAACTCAGAGAGCTTTCAAGAACTTAGGACTCCACTATCACTCATCAATCCTCACAAGGGAAGTATCTGTCATTTGTCAAACCTGGGCGAACCTGCTTTTCTTTGTGTAGTGTTCTTGGGGCAATTCCAACATGTTGAGTGCAAGCTTTGCTAATGATATTTGCGTCCAGTAGGATACATCGCCCGACCACGTTGCTCCTTATGCAATGGAATGTTGCGCTATAATCGTTATGTGATGTCCACTGTCAGCACAACCTCCATACAGACTACGCAGGGCAGCCTGTATGGAGGGTGCCGTGGCAAGCAGCAGCAACCGGAGGCCACCTACTTGAGCTGCCGGTGTGCTTGCACGAGGTGCAAATAAAAAAGAATATCCTTCTTTAACTCCATGTTGACGTAAATTCTGCATTGACGTCGCAGTGCATACATAGCAAAACTACAAGTTTCCCATTTTTGAATTTAATGGGTGCGACGACGGGGCTCTCTCAGTGAACTCGCCAGCTACAGATAGCTGTTCAAACAGCCTGCGATTTGCATCGTGTCAGTGGCGTCCGTCGAAAAGCTGCTGGACGACATTATCACTCCATACACACGTCATTGAACGCTCTGCAACAGGGAGCAGCTATGCTCGAGGCCGTTCGACTGAATCTTAGTGCGCCGATCTTAGCGCGAGTGTGAAGCATTTCCTGTGAACAGAAGGGCACACATGCGTGTTCCTCAGCTGCAACTGCAACTGCGACGCATACCGACACGTATGTGTCGGAGAGATGACCTTGCAGCTCAAGTCACAGTGCGCCGTGCGACTTTCTCAACGAATGTGAAACAAAACTATGCATCTTGCAATGTTTCTCGATGCTTTGTGCCAGGAAGTTGAGAAGCTTTGGTACAATGGGGATCCAGTGCGCACTCGACCTCGAGCATCGTGAGTGGGCTGATTCATCTCAATTTGAGACTCAAACGCCTTGTTCACGTTGATGCAGTCGTGGAGCTTCGGCGGCCCTGGAGCGACGAGGCACAATGAAGTAGCTCCATTTTAGCGGATAACTTTGTCTTCGTCAACCATTGTGGTCGCCTCCCCATTCATCGTTAGCTCTTGAGTGTGTCGGAATGTGTTCGAGCACTCCGACCAGCATCCCTTGTAGCTTTTCGTATCGATGCCAATGCCCCTGCATCTGAAGCTTCACAGATACTCTTCTGTGTTCTTCTCACTGTCCTCTCCTCGTGTTGTCCTCCCTGGATCTGTTCGTCACTCGGCTCGCAAGTCCCCTAGCAGCCCATCTGCGTTCTGGCAGACATACTCACTTGTGCCATTACCAACGAAAGTCGACACCATGGCCCAAAGGTTTCAAAAAGCAAAACGGAGCTCCCAGGGCCAAACAAGCACAAGCTCTGTTTACGCTGACGTCAATTTGACAAAGCCCAAAGAGTACTGGGAGTACGAGAACCTGAGCGTATCGTGGGGGTACGGTCTGCCCTATGATGAACACGAAATATCGAAGTACATGTTCGTTCGCAGGAGCCTCACCTGCGACGGTGCACGACGGCGAACAGAGTTCAAGGCTGGTGCCATCGGGTGCCATCGGGTGCCTCATAACCTTGCCGTTGCGTATCTGGAGGATTGTGTTTTCGGCGATTTTTGTAACGTGGAGACTCTCCTGCAGCTTTCTGTTTCGCTGGCGAGTGAGTGGCAGCTTGTGAGTGCGTAGAAGCACTTGGTCCAGCTCAAACACGTCGTTCCCCCTGGACGAGGCAAATGCTTTCGGCTGAAGCAGTATTCCTCTGCATATTCTGCTTGAGAACGGGCTGCTGTTCTATGGCCTACGCAAATGCATGTGTCGCTTTGATCTTGGCTGGTCCTGCATTCAAGACTTGTGCATACTGAACAGCCTCAGTGATGCCTCAGGTCCCAAGATGATTACGAGGTTGTGAGAAAGGTTGGGAGGGGAAAGTACAGCGAGGTGTTTGAAGGTGTCAACGTCACAAATAATGAGAAGTGCATCATCAAAATCCTCAAGCCTGTCAAGAAGAAGAAGGTATGCAGCAAGTCTGCCCAGTGATGAGTCCTTTTGAAGCTCGTGTCTCCTGTACTCCCGCAACTGATTCCGCTTCATGTATGTTGATGTCTTTCGGTTGATGCTCGCCTTGCAACAGATGACAGGGGAGGCCAAACGGACAAGGAGCTAGAGCGGGAATGCAACGGTATCTCTCTTTTCGAGATCAGATACAGCGATCATGGCTCAGCATCTCGTGGATGATTTTGTTGGCAGCAAGGTCCACAGAACTGTCTGGGAGCCCATTTTCCGGGGAGTGGGGTGTGTCACTGGGACAGCTTACCATTAAAGAAGGGAGATGAATGGGCAACGAATGCTGCTGCCGTGCAGATTAAACGTGAGATCAAGATCCTTCAAAATCTGTACGGGGGTCCCAACCTGATCAAGCTTCTGGACGTAGTTCGAGACACACACTCGAGAACGCCCAGCCTCATATTTGAGCACGTCAACAACACAGACTTCAAAGTTCTGTACCCCACATTCTCAGATTACGACATCAGGTGCGATGCATTTCTGTTGCTATCTCCCGTATACATTCTCCTAGCTGTCAGCAGGTCAGGGCAACACATATCCTTGTGTCAGGGTGCATCGCCAATGTGAGGATGCGGATGCAATGCCGTTGGGTCAAGAAGTGATAGGCAGGCTGAGTTTAATCAATGAGCTTGTTGGTGATCTGTGTATCAGGTATGGCGGTGTTGTCGATGTTGCGGCATCCAAGACTCCATGGCATTTCTTGGACATTTCTTGGACTTGGACTCACACCTGGTTATCGTGCTTTTCAAGAGGGCAAACATATACACATGAGTACGCAGAGGTGCACTTTCACCACGGCATGGATACAGCTCATGAGCGTGAGTGGTGCAATCTGTGGGTGCAGCACAAGCACCAACTTTGGTAGCATACACATGGGCGTCTGCCTGGCAAACTGGCATCGCGATCATATCCCCATAGATGTTTGATGATCCTATGACGGTAAGGCTGCTCATCTATGCTGATGTCCGTGACAGAGGACGACTGGCAAAGCATCGAAATCCAGTACGCACTCAAACAGCATCGTCAACCTGGGACCAGCCGGGAAGAGTGCGTGGCTCCGTTTGTAGGTACTACATGTTCCTGCTGTTGAAGGCGCTGGACTTCTGCCACAGCCAGGGCATCATGCATCGGGATGTGAAGCCGCATAACATCATGATCGATCACTCACGCCGCCAGCTCCGCCTCATCGACTGGGGCCTGGCAGAGTTCTACTTCCCGGGACGCGAGTACAACACACGGGTGGCATCTCGCTACTTCAAGGCGCGCTCGCTCCGCCCTCTGGGCCCCACGGCTTTTGCTATCGGCGACGATAGCGCGATCAGTGCCAATCACGTTGTCAAGTGTGTCAAAGATCGAGTGATATCTTGGGTCAGCAGTGAGAACAATGGCTGAGCTCTGGGGTGGGCCTGCCAGCACCGATAGCTTGGCATTCAGCGCCTTGACATCGCAGACAAACAGATGTTACTGCACATCAAATATGCTTTTTACCGTGGTATAGACAACAAGTGAGATGTTTGGTTGCGCTGGGAAACTGATCAATAGCTATCCAGCTCACGGCAAGTGAAAAAATGAACTTCGAAAAACACCCCGACAGGGAAATGATGATCGACGCAACGTGGACAACGAAGCCAACCTGTGAGGCGATACCGCCCGTATGCCACGATGCATATTGTACAGTTGATTCTGCAAGGGTGGGGGGAGGGGGGGGGGCGCGCCCCACTGCTTTCTCCGTTCTCAGGGTGTGTTCTGATGGTGTGGTGGTTGCAGGGGCCTGAGCTGCTAGTGGACCTCCAAGACTACGACTACAGCTTAGACTTGTGGTCCCTGGGGTGCACCCTGGCAGGCATGATGTTCCGCAAAGAGCCTTTCTTCTATGGCCACGACAACGCTGACCAGCTAGTCAAGATTGCCAAGGTGCTGCTCTGGCTTGGTGCCTCCCATGGCTTGATTGCTGTTGTTTCTGAGTACAATAACACACATTCACATGGACACTGGCAACTCCAAGTATGACTCGGGTCATTGGTTTGCCAATGTGGATGCGGTACTGTCGGAAACGAAGAAGTCACATATCTTTCTTTGGTCATGAGACCGTGCATCAGCTCATATCCCGTCTCTCAGCCAATCGACTTACTCTCTCGAGCGGTCATTCGCCCTGAAAGGATCGTGTGCATGGCGTAGCGCATTATATTCAACGATCAATCTGCCTGTCCGCCGTGCACGCACCCGCTGCTGCAGTCAAAGTGGAGCCGGGTCGCAGAACCAAAAACCGCTTGAAAAGCAAATGCCAGCTCTCCGCTGATACATCCATCCCATGTACAGCTCGTTCATGACCAGCAGCAACAGCAGCGTTTCAGCTGAGGCTGCATGGTCACATACGAGCGTGTGCATGGCTACCCCACCCTGGTGTTCAGGGGCATCGAAACCAGTTCCTGCATCAGTTTCCGGGCATTTTGCAGCCCACTCGTAAAGCAAAACGTCACAAGCTTTGAATATGTGTCTCGCTGCTTGCTGACCTCTGTTGATTTTGATCTCTCCCATTGTGGATGCCCGATGCGAAGCATGGGCCGTTTATGCCAGCGCAGAAATAACAGACCGGTACTGCAAGGTACTTGTACATAACGGTACTTTACATGAACCTTGCGTGATAATTAAGAAGCTTCTGGCTGCACTCACCATTTCGGTCCGACTGCGTGTAGATGACAGGGTGTGGCCATGCAGCCACCGCTCATCCGCTGAACGAGCTGTTTATGAAGTCAGCTTGCATCACGAACCCAGCACGACCGAGGGCATGCATGTATGCATGTCTGCTGCAACCAGGAAATGAGTGTTTTTTGGGTTTGCAGGTCCTGGGGACTGACGAGCTGTACACGTACCTGGGCAAGTACGGCCTTGAGCTGGACCGCGGCCTCGTAGAACTGGTCGGCAAGCACACTCGAAAGGCGTGGACCAAGTTCATCACGTCGGACAACGAGCACCTCGTATCAGTGGAGGGCATTGATTTTCTCGACAAAATCCTCCGCTACGACCACCAGGAGCGTCTCACCTGCAAGCAGGCCATGGCGCACTCGTACTTTGACCCTGTTCGCATCAACGACGCTGACGTCGACACGCCCGACGTTTAACAAAAGGCTTGTGACAAGCTCGAGGCGTTGCGCTGGGATATCTCTAGAGAGCTGTTGATGTGATGTCGATGTCTGTCTCTAGAGAGCTGCCCCGGTGCTGATACGCTTGATGAGAGGTCGGGGGGAGTAGGGTGCTTGTTCGTTGCGAGCACCGGCATGTTGTTCGGCATGCTGTCCGTGGGATGGGCTTTCTAGCGAGCAAAGCTGTGGCGCGTTGCTTTTGAGTATTTGTGCGCATCGATGGCACAGATGCTGACACACGCTTGTTTGGATGCGATCTCACATACAGCGCACCCATCGAGCTGAGTTGCCGATGCGCATGGTGAGTGCCTGAACCAGCTTAGCAAAGACCTCCATGGCCGTGAAAGCCTCCATTATGGCGATTTGCCGACATGCCAAACAAAAGTGTCTGTTGTAAAACAGGACACGCTGCATGTTGCTGCCGGTGTATACCAGCAGGAGTGCTGACATGGGCATGCCGGTCGCATACACGGTGGCAAAGTGCTTCATCGAATGATTGCGGCATCGAGGTGAAATGAACCCCGCATGGTTGCCTGTAATTGTCGGCCATGGGAGGTGTGATCGATGTGTTGCCGCGATAGGACAGACTTGCCACACGCTGAGAGCCGGCGTGCGTCGGCAGCCCTCCAGATGACGCCACGAGGGCATGGGCAGGTATGCATGTCATGTGTACGATATTCTCAGATCAGCCGTGCGGCCGACACATGTAATGCATCGAGACTGTCCACCAGCCTTAAGAATCGCCGTGGTGCAGATGACGTGAGCATGATGGCCTTTGTGTTTCAACGCGTTGCCGAACGGCGTTACGCCACGCTGGGTATCTCAGGATAGACCACTCACAGGAGCGTCTTGTTGTCGAAGCACAGCCTGTGACACAATGAGAATGCTTGCATGGGCTTGCTCCATCACAAAGGCGTGTTGGCAGTTCGTCAAGCGGTGAGCGAATAAGTGGAGAGGGCCTGTCTTGCGCGTTCGGACGCAATTTCAGTACGCAGGTAGTCTGCCTAATCTCTTCCCGTTCCGTTTCGGTCCGTCTGGTATTTAGAATCTGTCTGTTCTTCATGATGGAAGGGGATCGATTTGCTGTATTGCCTCTCTTGTATTGCGCTTCATCCAGCGCGCAGCTTTGCAAGTTCGGTGCAAGACTTCAGGCATATTCCCCTTTCATGCGCACAAACTATTATCAGATGATATAAATTTACAAGCATGCGCTTGTTATCGTTTTGGGCGTCCAAGGTGCTGCTCCGCAAGAGGAAGGTGCGCCGCTATCACCCCTGGCAATTGCTCCGGTTTCGGTGTCCACATGGCTTGACGAGAGACCTGGGTTTCGAAGAGGAATGTTTTTTCTGTTTTGGGTAGCTATTTCTGCAGTCAATTCACCACGCATGGTGTTCTTGTATCTACACCCGTGTTCGCAGCCACCATGGCGAAGTCTCCACGTCAATCTCTTTGGCAAAAAATCCAACCACAACTGGGTGTTACATAGGTGCATGCTTACTTCTAAACTCGTTCGCCGTATGGTCCTCTGACGAGCGTGTTGTCAGGGTTCAAGCATTGCAATGAAGAGCCAGCAAGCCAGGCTTGCAGATATGCACAGATGCCATTGATCTATGTTCGAACGAGTGGTAACAGCTGCGCCTGGCGTACCGTGACGCTTGCCATCTGGTGGTACTGCTCTTCCGAAACTTCCTTCTACGTTTTCATGTTGCACGCTCCGACTTTGCAGAGCGCACTCGTTTGCCATGCTCACACGCTTGTCATCGTGGAGTCACCAACCAAGGCTCGCAAGATAGGGGGCTTTCTCGGTGACGGCTATGTCGTCAAGGCGAGCTACGGGCACGTGCGGCAGCTAATGCGAGGGAACGGGATAGACCCAGCGGACAAGTTCAAGATGCAATGGGAGTCGAACGAGAGGGCATTGCGCACGCTATCAGAGCTGGAGCACTACTTGAGGAACACCCAGCATCTCATCCTGGCAACGGACCCGGATAGGGAAGGCGAGGCCATCTCGTGGCACCTCGTCGAGCTCTTCAAGGTGCGCCAGTAACCCTGTCAGCCGTGATTGATGATCTCTCGCCGACGACACACAATCTAGCACATTGAGCTTGTCCGGCCTTTCCTTGCACTTTGGACCCCTTACCTTTGATCTCGTCAGAGCTGCAGTGTTTCTCACTATGCCATTCATCTCTTTGTACACGTGTGGCGCCGTCGCTATCTTTCTCGAAATCAACGCCACTCCTGTGGCAGCGCAGAAATCTTTTTCGGACGTTGTCGTATGGCGGGCCCGTCAGTTGGGATGGTGCAGATGTCCAGCAATATTGTGGCAAGCGTTTGTGACCCCTGTCCTTCACATCACCGCATGCGCAGGCTCACAGCACCTTGGGCGGCTGCACTGTAGCGCGTGTTGCATTCAGCGAGATCACGAAGGATGCAGTGCTGGCGGCGATGGCGGCGCCGCGTCAGGTGAGTCAACCGCTGGTAGATGCCTATCTTGCACGGCTGTCCATCGACTATCTCCTCGGCTTCACACTCTCCCCCGTCCTTTGGAGGAAGCTGCCCGGGCCCAAGTCCGCAGGGCGTGTCCAGAGTGTGGCGCTTCGGCTGATCTGCGAGCTAGAGGCCAAGCTGGAGGTCTTCTGCCCTCAAGCGTACTACACCGTCTGGGCGACACTAGCCACGCCCTCAGGCCGGCAGGTGCGGCTCGACTCGAGCCACGGCGTTGCCGCAACCAGCACAAATCCAACCCCGAACAAACTGAGCAACGCCCCGTTCTCCGTTGCCTTCTTTCCCTTATATCGAACTTCAAGGGCGGAAGGATTACAGCGATGCACCACGATCGCAGAAACCAGCAGTGCAAAACACAACACCGATGAGATGAGGCTGGTCCCTGATGCAGGTCCAAGCACATCTGTCTGCTATCCGTGGAGTGCCCACAGGCAAGGGCGAGGACACTACAAAGGAGGCCGCAGAGGAGGCGGTGGAGGTCCTTAAGCAAGCAGGTTGTGTTGTTGTTGCTGATGTTAAGAAAGGCTCCCGCAAGTCCAGCCCTTCGGCTCCCTACACCACGTCCACACTGCAGCAGGACGCCTCCCGCTGGTTAGGGTTCTCCGCATCCAAGACGATGACAAATGCACAGTTTTTGTTTGAAGGTGCCTTTTCTGCTCTTCCTTCTTTTATCAGTGATGCCCTCGCTGGTCGTTGGACTCTTCTGCAGCATTGAAGTGCGGTCTCTTGAGATACTGGTCAGCCAGAGGCCTATCTCAAATACATAGAGCGCTATTCGAGATATAGCGCTGTTGGCCTTTCGATACACAGAAGCGTCACATAGTACGCCTTCAAGTTTGCACAACTACACTCCCCATACTGTGTCTGCCGGAGCACGTCCAGCCTGCAAGTCAACGGCATAACCTTCTATAGTTGAGCACCGTGTCTACTTTTTTTAAGCGATGACTCATGCTTAAATGTTGATGATGCAGAGGGCTTCAGCACATACCACCGCACGGACGGAACATCGGTGTCTGCGGAACGCATCGCCGACATCCGCAATGCGATCGCACACTCATATGAGTCAGCCTTCGTCCCTGCGATTCCGCGCGTCTACAAGACAAAGGTGAAAAACGCGCAAGAAGCGCACGAAGCCATCGTGGCCACTGACGTCCTGAACCGCCCGGAGCTGCCCAGCCATAGTACTGCAGACACCGCCCGTTCCCTGTATCGCCTCATCTGGCTTCGAACCATCGCCAGTCAAATGAGCGATGCAAAATACAAGACGGTGCGTGGCCTGTTGGGAGGACTACCGATGTACCATGTTACAGCCCTATCGCATCCACATGGGCACTGGAAAGTCCAAGTACTGCTTGAGAAAGTGTGCTACCATGACCACCAGCCAACTGTTCACATCCGAATCACAGGTAGTGCGCACTGTGGCTTTATGGATGGCGACAATGCTATCTATATGGGTGGTGTACTGAATTATGGCAAAACTCAGGCTTCTTTTCATAATGATGACATGTCCTTTTACATCACTACCGCATTCACATGGACATTCGCAACTCCATGAACTACTTGGGAACTTCGTAGCTCTTCTGGTCAGTTTCGGTCTGGAAATGGTATGACCGGGCCAAGCACTCCCACTCCCAGCCTTTCTCAAGCTCTACGTGCGTGCCACTGCAGAACGTCCTAGTCAACAACGATCCGGCTAGGTTCCAATATTGAATCGCCTTTCAGTAAGCAGCGCTGTGCAGGCTCGCGTATCTCTAGATAGCCAAGGCGTCTACACCCTCGCGCTCTCGTCTTCAAGTCTGGAGCATCGCGGATACCTGGCCGCGTGGTGGCAGACTTCAAGCATTCGAGCTGGGTTAGCGCCATCCCCCGAAGATGATGCTATTGCAGATGCCGAGGCAGGCACCGCGCTCGAGGGTGGTGGGGGGGCGGAAGAGGAGCTCGACGGGGCCGCGTTTGCTGACATATCCAACCTCGTCCCGGGGCAGGAGCTGCAGCTGGTGAGCTGCCAAGTCGACGAGCACTTCACTTCGGCTGGGGGGCGCTTTTCGGAGGCGAGCCTTGTGAAACGGCTGGAGGAGCTTGGGATTGGGAGGCCGTCGACATACGCTGGGATCCTGCGAGTACTCGTGGAGAGGTGCAGTGCTTCCAGGCTGGCAGTTTAATTTGTGGTTCTAGATGCCTGACAATGCATGATTTTCTGGGGCAGGCACGGGGCTCAAACCCCACATTTGCGTAGCATTGGAGAGGTGAAGGCCTGCTGCTCCGTCGCCACCTTCGTTCGTCTAGCTCCCTGTTCGTGATTGTTGTCAACTTTTGCCTTACACATGCTATGGTGGAGCAGATTGTACGGAAGGCACGTCTGGTTCAAGTGTGAACCTCATTTGCCGTTTCCATGGGTCTTCAACGCAGTGTCACGTTTCCACGGTGTGACAGACGAAAAGAAATGAATACTCGAACGGACCCAGGCGCTGGCGTCAGGGTCGGCGTTAGGGCTGGGAGGCTGCAATACAATACGCATTTTGGTTTCTGCCGCTACTCGTGTCAATGTTCATGTGGACGCGGCAGCAAAAATTGTAAACACATTTATCATCTTCATCATTCGCCGGACCAGACAATTTTTGGGTTCAGATGGCTACAAGTGTGTGTTTGAGGACAAAGCTGGGTCCCAAAACCCAATCTGGCGAAGCAAAGGATTTCTCGATGAGTTCTCAGCGCTCATAGACAGCTGCTCTCATGCATGCAAGTGATTATTGCAGGGACTATGTGGTCAAGCAAGGCCGCTCCCTGGTTCCAACCGCCAAGGGTCGCATCCTATGCACCTTTCTTGAGGAGTTCTTTCCGCGGTGGGTCGACTATAACTACACCTCGGACATGGAAGCTTCCTTGGACCTCATCAGCGCCGGCTCCCGCCACCGCGACGCCGTCGTCGACGCGTTTTGGCGGGAACTCACGGAGTCCGTCGAGGCGATCAAGGACGTCGAAGTCTCTGCCGTGCTCCAAGCGCTGGAACGCCGGCTTGCGCTGAGCCTGTTTCCGCCGCGTGATGACGAGACAAACAGTCAGCAATGCCCTGTGTGTGGGACGGGGTTGTTGCACTTGAAACTGTCGAGGTCGGGGGGGTTTGTCGGGTGTTCAAACTACGCGCGGAATGCAGGGGACGACCGCGCGGAGCCATGTACGTACGTCCGACCGCTGTCGTTTTCCCAGGACGTGAATGAGGTCAGCAATGTGTTGTTGGGCAGTCATCCAGCTTCCGGTCATCCTGTGTACACCCGGCTTGGGCCGTTCGGTTGGTGCGCTTCCTTTCCTCGTCTTCGCGGAAGTTGGAGGCTGCATGCTGGTGTGATTCGTAAGTACGAGCATCCTGGGAAGCGAAATGGGCATTTGATATGTACGGTACGACTCGTGAATGTTTGCCGAGGCTAAATGCTTTGTGCTTTGTTTGGTACATGTGCAGGGATCAAGAGCTGCAAGAGCGGGTTTGCGCAGTAGCTAAAACCCCGCCAAATCTCGACATCATATGAGAGAGGATTTTTTGGCCGTCTATCATATATGCACAGGAGGTTTCAAAAGACAGGGTTGAAAGCGAAGCTTTGTAGGTCGTTTCGAGATATCTAGCGTCGCACAATCCGCGTTGCTTTCGGACACCACAAGAGCGCTTGAAAGACAGGGCTGCTGGCGATTCTTCAGAGGTCGTAGGGTGAGCTTGCGCTTGCGCCAAGGTGTCTGGTTCTGCTTCAACCCTGCGTACCATGCAGTGGTCAAGTCAAGAGGACATAGGGCACATGAATGGCATTGGTTGCCGTGTGACCTGCCGTACAAGGATGACAACACCCTAGCTGCCGGCTCTTGCTGCATCGAGACTCTGTTGAACTCCGCCAAATCCTGGCATCATACGAATGGTCATCTGTATTTGTGCACAAGAGGCATGAAGGTCCGAAATGGGGGCGCATCTTTGTCAAAGGCCGTGCTGAGACACACAAGCTCCAAGGTTTCTGGTTCTTCTGCACACTTCCCAGTGCTTCGCCAGGCAGTCTTCAACGTGGGTCTGTATCCCTGAAAATGCATGATCGGAGCAGAAATGGGTGTCGAACCCCATTACTGATCCTACGCAGTTGTTAAAGCGGTCGCCGTGTGACCTGCTGCGCAAAGCTGACAACACTCCAAGTCGCAGGTACATCGAGACGCTGTTGGACTCCGGAGCATTGCGAAGGGTGCCGCTCCCAGTGAAAGAGGACCCTGTCCAGATCACACTCGAGCGCGCCGTGGAAGTCCTTGAAGGCTTTGCGCAGCTGGGGGTGCACCCTGAGACAGGGCTTCCCATTGAAGTGCGGACTGGCCGCTTTGGGCCGTACTTTGCTCATGGCTCGCTGTCAAAGTCGCTTGGCAAACGCCACACACCGTCCGATGTGACGTTGGAAGACGCAATCGCAAGCTTGGATGCCAAGGCTCACAAGATGGGTGCGCTGCACTCCTCTTGCGACGCGGAACTTGTCGGTAACAGTTACAGAGTTTGATCTTTGTTGGAGATCTTAATAAAGGAGGCATCCCTTTGTATGAAGAGGGGAATGCTGATGCTGCCTGGCTAACTGGATGCTGTTCAGGGCGCAGGCTCCGGCCGTTCAGTGAAATTGTGGATTAGGGAAAGATATGTAGGTCTGGAAACCGTTCATTGAGGTTTTGAAGAGACAAAACACACACAACCAATGAGAATCGCTGAGCGACGGGTCTGGCAAATAGTTGTGCATGTGGTTGCTTCAGATCACGTCCGAAAACAAGATTATGTTCCTTTGAAGTCTGGCAGCCTGCACAGGAACTCTTGGAAACTCTTGAATGTATCACATGGACATGGCTCTACGATGCGTGTTTCAAGAGCGTCGGCCAATTAACGTGCTTCCTGTCAAGCTGCTTCAGCTGTGTAGATTGTGGTACCCAAGCAACACCCCGTTCATCAAAGTGACGGATGCTGATACCCGACAAATGCACGCATGTGACAATGCAGGCATGACTCAAGCAGAGGCGGCGATGAGTAGGCAGATGGCCTCCAAAGCGCGGAGGGACAAGAAGGAGCGCCTATCTGCAAAAGCCCCGTCGGCATATGCCACATTTCGCGACTCTTGGTGTGCGGAAACCGGAGGCGACATTGCGCAGGCCCGGCAGGCCTGGAAGGCCCTGGGCCGGGAGGAGCAGGAGCGCCTCAAAGCTGCGGCCCGCCCTGAAATGGACATTGCAGAGACGCGTACGAGCCCGCCAAGGAAACGGCGGAGAGAGGCCCACCAGGATGCAGGCGCCAAGCGGCCATCAGCATACTTCGCGTTCCTGAGCTCCTGGTGTGCCGAGACCGGGGGCGACCTTGCGCAGGCCCGGCAGGCCTGGAAGGCCCTGGGTCCGGAGGAGCAGGAGCGCCTTAAGGCGGAGACCCGCGCTCGAGCGAGCTCAGAGCACGCCGAGGGCGCAGATGCGCGCACGAGCCTGCCGCTGACACGGCGGAGGGCGGCCGCGCAGGATGCAGGCGCCAAGCGGCCATCCACGTACTTTGCATTCCTGAGTTCATGGCGCGCGGAAACGGGGGGTGACCTTGCTCAGGCGCGGGAAGCCTGGAAGGCCCTGGGCCCAGAGGAGCAGGAGCGTCTCTAAGGCGGAGACTTGCTTGTCCGCCTCCGCTGCAAGGGCTGGGGGTGGGGGCGCCACCGAGCAGGCACCAGCACAAGGGGATCTACAGGCTCAACACGATGAGCGCGCAGGCGTGGGGTCTTCTCCGGTTGGCCCCCGTTTGCAGGTGCGCCAGTATCACACACGCGCGGCAGCGGCTGAGAAGCGCCCATCTGCGTACTTTTCGTTTATGAGCTCGTGGCGCGCTGAGAACGGGGGGAGCCTAGCGGAAGCGCGGAAGGCCTGGAACGCCCTGGGCCCGGAGGTGCAGGAGCGCCTCAAGGCGAAGATTCGCTTGTCCGCCTCCGCTGCACACGCGGTGCAGGAGGGGGCCACTGAGGCAGCTTCACAAAGGAGGCGGCGCCAGCAGAAGGCTCGCCGCTCGGCTACGACCGAGAAGCGCCCGTCTGCGTACTTTGCATTCATGAGTGCTTGGCGCTCGGCGAACGGGGGGGCGCTGGCGGATGCGCGGATTGCCTGGAAGGCCCTGGGCCCGGAGGAGCAAGAGCGCCTCGAGGCGGAGGCACGATCTGACTCACCGGGCAGCGCTGCAAGTCCGGTGCAGCCTGAGCCTCAGAATAATGGGAAGAGGGCTGATGCAGCTGGTCAAGCGCTGAAAGCACTGCGCCTGCCAGCGATGTCTTTGGAGAAGCCTCGGAGAAACCGAACGGCAGCCTCACTTGCATTCGTGCAGGTGTGAGGTTTGGCGATCGTTTTCTCCGAGGGCACTAGTTGGCGCATGAGGTGATGACGGATCCAGCGTCCTTGGCACTGGCGCTCGCAGCGCTCTGGACACTGAGAGCACAGGAAGGGTGGTTGAAGCTCTTTTGGGGAGAGCAGCATTGACAAACTGAGGCTTGTAGCCCAGCCAACATAGCTCTGGTGGTTATTTTCAGCCAGGCCCGGACTCCCACACGTCCGGATATAGCCAACTGGGCATGCGACAGGATATTCGCGTGTTCGTGGCGAGCCGTGTTGCGGTCTTGTTGCAACCTGTTGCAATTCATTCCGAACTTGCATCGCACGTCCTTTCCGACCCAGCCCGACATATTCGTCGATTGCAAACAATCACGACCCTCAAAAATCAGGAAACGTGAAGATGATGTGAGGTGATCAATCAGAAGTATGCAGCTGTGCATATCATTTATCGTCCGATGCGATTTAGTAACGCCTGTCACAGTAAGTTACGAACCCTAGCTGAACACCCTCGATCGCTAGTTGCTGGTCAATCTTGGCTAATGTTATACATGTCGAGTCGGACATACATTCACGTTATGATTTCGTCCGTTTCACCACTGTTGTTACGAATGAGCGTGCAGTCACCGCATCAGAGCTCACCCTAACCCATTATCCCCGTCAAGGCGTTACAGACTGCGCAGTCTACGTTTCATGCTAATACTTGCTGTACACACCCTTGACACGATAGGACAAACCGACGTTCGACCATGTCCGACGCACCGAAGGATGAGGACAAGCTCCAAGCCCTTCAATGGCGTGCGATTTCAGATCCGTCAACTTGGGAACTAGAAGCTGATCAAATTCAATTGGCTGGCGGCACGCTGCACCTCGTGAAGTTGCAAGGTACAGCTGCAACCTTCTCTTGTCCCCCCACGTTGTCCGATGCGTTTGCTGAATCGCGTTCGGCTATAAGTTACGAAGTGGTGGCGTGCAATGGACAAGTTATTTGGCCACACGTTTGGTAGGTGTCATTCCTGTGTATGGGTGTGTGACGGAGGTGACTTTGGCAGCTTGTGTTTGGTGTTCCGGAAGCCGTGAGCCTTCGCTGTGCACTCGTCAGCTTCGACGATGCCTTCGTGCTGACAGCACGGATTTGTCCCAGTCACTTACGTTTGACGGAAGTTCATGATTCCGGCTGTCGTTGCAGTGGACGGAAGCTGGATTATCTGGATGATTTTGAACGGTTGAGGCCCGATTTCTCTGCATTCGTGCAATGTTACATGCAAATCCAACGCGATCAACCCGTCCGTCCAGGTGAGCGAAAATTACGCATCTGGCTGCCTCCACATTACACGAAAGATGCACCAGGGGCTGTTGAAGGGTATCCTGCTCTGATTCTCAACGATGGACAGGAGGTCTTCCAAGAGGGTGCCAATGGCTGCCCTCCGGGTTGGGCGGCTGCGCAGACAGCTGCTCGGCTGATTGGCGATGGCACCTTGCCTCCCTTCATCTTGGCGGGGATTGACCACTCCGCAGCCATGCGTCCTTTCGATTACCTTCCTGTCATGCCTGGTATGGGAGAGGAGGACTTCAGGTGCATTTCGAGCTATCCGAAGATTGGTGATGTATCTGTGTACGAGACTGCCACATCCCGATGGACACGATGCCGCGCGGGTCCCCGAAGTGTGCAGGTGAAGTAGCTATGGCGGTGTGGCCGTTCGATTTGGTGTGCGCCATCTGCCAATAATAACTGAGGGGCTCTGCCCCCCTCAGACACCGCCCTCTACCGCATCCTGTAGGATGTTGAGAAGGAACGTTCGCTTATCATGCCATGCCTCCATCGTTTTCATTCGGTCTTCTGGCTCAATCTGTACTACTCATGCATTGTGTGATCGTGTGCTGTCGAGCTGAACTTCGGGATGGCTGGCTTAGGTGCAGGCGGTTTTCCGCCAGCCATCCCGAAATTCAGCTCAACACAAATGTGGCAGCTTGACCAACAAGGCACTGATAATCTTTGACAGCGCCCTTTATTGCAAGCGGCTCCCGTCGCTGCCGTCTTTCGTTAGCCCCAATCTGGTTCTCCAGAATGGTGTTCGACCCGCAAATTTGCCCCTGAAAGTCATGCATGTTCAGGCATTGCGACCCATTATTTACAAAGTGTGACATAACGCTCAGCATCCATCGCAGCTGTCTCCTCCGTTGTTAACGCAGTCTCATGATCGACGACGCAACGCCTTGCTTAACCCTCTGGTTCGTGGCAGCAGCGCTAGCCTATCCGTAGCGAGCAACTGCACAACAACGCTTTGTGTGCCCCGGATGTAGTTGTGTTGGCGTGCAGATACCGTTCCTTTTTTCAGTGCTTTGCCAGCATGGGGTTTGACCCCCATGTCTGCTCCGAACAAACATGCGCTGTTAGGGCTACAGACCCACAAAGAAAATTGATTGGCGAAGCAATGCCTGTTTTTCCAATTCGATGCTCACCGCCACCGTAGCTCACCACCACATGCTGTATGTCGACCCACAAGCACTGGACCCATCAATTTAAGTGGATGTGAGCTTGATGAGGGATACCTGCAGAACCGACGCAAAAGGACTGGTTGGTGGAGGTGTGCAACAGTACCTCGAGCTCGTCGTTGACAAGATCCTTCCCTGGCTCGTCGACAACTACAATGTGTCCACGAACAAGGACCTACGCGCATTTGGGGGAGCGTCCTTTGGGGCAATCTGTGCCCTTTGTATGGCGATGCGATACCCAGACGCGTTTGGAAGCATCATGGTCGAGAGCCCCTCGTTGTGGATTGACTGTGGGAGGTTCCACCGAGAAAGCATCAAGCAGCACACGGGCAAGTGGCCTGACAAGATGTACGTGGCAATGGGAAGCAAGGTGCGTGATGGAGCCAAAAGGAAGGACTGCAGCCGCAATTCCAATATATATTGCATCATGTCGCTTGATATTGATGGCCAACATTAAGCAATTGTTCAAAGTACCGCGTCATTTGGGCCAGCGCCGAAGTGCAGCGTAACTTGCGTTGCATTGGTTGCGCTGCACGTCCCCTTCACCCCGGTAGGAGGAAGCGAACAAGAAGTGCTCATAGCATCACTCGCCTTGGCTCATGGATTGGACCGCTTGAGTCGCAACTCTACTTTCATCGAAGTTGCAACTGCAACCACAGTGCAAGCATTGGGTTGATCAAGCTGATCTCTCAACAAAGCTATTGCTTGCAAACGTGTGCGTTCAAGTCACTGACTTTTGCCGCTTGTGAATGGTGGCCAGCAGGTTGCCTTTGTCTGATGTGCACTCCTCCTTGATGTAGGTCTCTTTGTCAAAGGGTTGCCACACTTGTCAGCCGTGAGCGTTGGGTGGCCTTCATTTGACGCTTACATTGTGCAGGAGTTTTCTGGCTGCAGAACTGGCTCTGAGGCGGAGCAAAAGTACGATGGCTTCATGCTCAGGTACACATCCGAGTTGACTGATACCTTGAAGGAGCAGGGGCTGAATGAAGAGAGGCTCTTGTGGCAAATTGACGAAGGTGCCACACACGTGTTTGATGCCTGGAAAGCCCGGTTACCCATGGCTTTGGCTTTTTTGTGCTATGGATGGAAGGCCACTGAGCAAGTTCCTATGAAAGAGATGTAGTTGAGAATGTGCAAGGTTTCTGCTGGCGCATCAATGTTGTGATAAGTGTAGGTGATGCTTGGCAAGAGGAATCGACATTTAGCCTCGCATGCCATTATCATCAAGTGCAGCAACCAATGTCAACATGGCCCACGTCTTGTTAGCAATATCCGCAAGATAGGCTGCAACATGATTCACTTTGTCACCGGGATTGTGTGATCAAAGCAGTTGGGAGCCTCCTGGGCACGAACGATTTGTGGTCTTGGGTGATATCAGCAATGATCTGATAGTTGTCTTTGGCTCCTTTGCAGATGGCTTGTAGAAGAATACGGACGGCGTTGTTGTGACGTTCGATATTTCTGCTCCTCATTTTGGGTGGCTGCAGCCTCCGCTAAGAATGTGTGACGTGCTATCTGGGTTTTTGCATAGTGGGCATAAAGGGGTTATCCTGCCTGTAGTATATCTGTGGAGGAGCTTGAAGCTGAAGATTTGGCCCGTCAAAGCTCTGGCAAGGGTTTGCCTTTTCTGTGAATTCTGGGCCCCAAGCAATGGACCGGTGTTTTGTGCAGATTATGTCCAGTTCCTTAATGAGTCCATCGGCATAGGGAGTGCTGTGTGGATGGAAGGGGGCTCGTGCAAAGCCAACATAGGGCTCGTGTTAAGGTAGGCCCACATAGAAGGTAGGGCCCACATTGAGGGCTCCACATATGTCAGAGGACTGACATAGGGCCCACCCCCAATATATACTGACATAGTCAAGTATACTGACATATGTCATTGAGGGCTCCACATATGTCAGAGGACCTATTGGGGGTGGGCCCTATGTCCACATATGTCAGAGGGGGTGGGCCCTATGTGGGCCCTATGTCCCCCACATCGAAGGTAGGCCCTATGTCGTGTGGGCTCTATGTCTCGTGCAAAGCCAACATAGGGCCCTGTCCCAGAGGATGGAAGGGGTCTTGACTTGCACGGGCTGGAGGACAGTTACCATCTTACACCGGACATAGGCAAGCTGACAGAATGGAATTGATGTACTTGGGATGTCATGGGCCTAATGGCTAGATGAGCGGCCTGCCTGCTGATCGAGGCAATCTAGAGCTAGATAAAACGAACTCCAACCAATTTGTCAGACTCAAACCGTCTGACAAATAGAACTAGGCCCCAATAGCGGGATGGGTGGGTCGTCGAAAGGCTCAATAGCGCACACACGCCACACGCTCAAGGAGCAGGAAATGCAACAAGCTAAATGCATTTCATGAAACGCCGCCATCTCGACACGAGATCAGCTCTGGCTGTCTCGCCCGTCGGCAAAGCTGCCTTCTTTGGGCTGGCGTATCTCTTTTCTTTTCAAGAGACGCCCCTGAGACTGATGACGGTGGCGTTGGAAGGAAGACTCGGTTCCGACAGAGCCTTCGTGATGCCAACGTAGCCTCACTAAAAAGCACATTCACGCAAAGCGCTACGATTCGCCTATCTGTCGCAGGCTCAGCTTTCCCGGGGGTGACTTATTTACTAAACTTGGAAGATAAACTATTGCGCTGATTTGTGCTTGATAGGGTTTTGACCCCCATTTTGTCCTTTTAGAACAAAATGAAAACTCATCAGTAGTTTCGGGCATCTCGGCCCCAAAACATCAGAGGGTTTGACAAAGCACTGGCTCTGTGTGAGACTGCACAATCTGCTCAGCGCAACGCCTGTTGTCCTCAATGAGTGCGCACCGCTGATCCTGACATGTATACAGCTCGTTGCAGCGATCTGTTTTGGCGGCCTCGAGCAGCGTAGGCAGGCGGTACTTGTGGAAGCTCGGCACCGAGTCAGCAGGCCTTTCTAAAATTCAACAACTCAATCAGGAATCATGCCATCACCCCTCCGCTGTGAAACACGGCGAGAAAGATGTCCCACAGGGAGCTTTTGCCTCAGGCCCAGGCTGGTTGGTCTAGGGAACAGGCAGCAAGAACCGCCCTTTGGGAGTTTGGGAGCAAGCATCGCCATTCCAAGTCTTGATTACTCAGACAACATGTTTGCATTGAGGAGCATGGCAGCAACAGAACTGACAATGCACACCTTGATGAGTTGCGGTTCAGCATGTCGAACTTGTTTTTTATGTGAGCGGTACAGATGCCACTCACTTGACTTGTGCTCGCCCATTTCGCTGGCGTCTCAGTGCTGACCTCGCTTTGGGAACGTACGTGTTTTTACACTTTCTTGTCACATACGCCTCATCCACATCGCTCTGATTATGTTCAAATCTTGTTTCAGGCGATTGTCGACCTTACCGCAATTCAAAGTACCCACTTTGAATATTCCTGTATCGTTCCAGGCAACAGCGGCTGCAACTGTTGCCTCTGTATGGACTCCGATACCCACACGAGGTCCTGGCTCATTAAAACTCGTCGTTATGCACCAGACCGTTCTGATCTTCCAACACGGGCCTATCATATGAGGTTAACAAGGCAACATTGCGTCTGTCATCTGGTGTGAATGAGATTCATGGGAACTGATCGTAACGGGCAAGTCGACAGAAAGATTTTAGAAGCGAATGGACGCTGTGCTGAAATTGAAGGGCTGACAGTGGATGGGAACGCATGCAGGTGACCACAACCCTTACGGGACCTTGAGCGACTTGCGGAACGTTTCTAATGGCAGACGCACTTTCATGCAGGTCAAGAGGATTTGCAGCTCCAAGGTTGTTGCTCCTGGCATTTACTCAAGAGCATGCCGTCAAAGTTGCAGTCCGACGCCGGGGCGAGGGGGGGCAAGGGCGCAGCATTATCGGTGATTGTTCTCACACAGTATCTGCCGTTTGGGCAGCCCTATTGTTTGCAGCGCTCGTTCTGTGCATGCACTCGTGTCAAGCAAAGCAGTCAAAACGTCTACCTCCCGAACGGACTCTATGATGCAGTGGATGGTAACAAGCGTTGTAGTAGAAGTCCTTTGAAGCAACAAGTGGAGTAACTGTGTGGCGCAGGTGTTGCCTGCACAGCTATGAATGATATTTCATTCCTGTCTGCAGTATTACCATGCATTTGCCTCTGAGATTTTCTGCTAAGGCGCGCCAAAACGCACCTTACTTGGCAGGATTAGGACACGGACGCTTTGCTAAAGGCAGTGGGCTGGCTATGGGTACTATAGTACTTCAGTATTTCAGCCCGAGGTTTGCCATTCAGCAGGTGCTTGTGTAGTATTACAGGTAACCAGAACAACTCAAACAGCAGACGCCCAATGAATGTGGCTGTTTGATACATCAGTGCACGAAAGCATATTGCCTGAACCTCTGCACATGGAGTGGGAGCAGCTTCTGAACTTGTGCGACCACATTGTCACTCACACTGGATCACATTTGCCGAGTGTCAACTTCCAAAGGGAAAATTACAGCATCTGGTAGCCTGGATTTAGAAGTCAAAGTTTCCATGGGATTGGCTGTTACTACGCTCAGGACTGTGACCCCGGCATCTTGCTCATGGTACCGTTCCTTGTCCACCTGCTGCTGCTGAGGGATTGCATCTTCTGCAGGCACCAGGTCTCGCCTAGCAGAGGAGTGAACCGCCAATTTAGAGCTGACATCGCATTCCGCGTACATTTCAGGATTACTTGTGTCTGCCCTCATCCCAGTATCGCGCTTTCTTGCGTCCAGAGGCTGTGGCTTTGCTCCAGTCTCCATGTCTCCGCCGTTGGCGCAACTGGTGATGCGAGCTGCCAGGATCCCAGCTTCCCTGGAAAGTTTTTGAAGGACCATACGGTCGAAGTATGTTAAACCTGACTTGGATGTCTCCTTCTTGGTGGAAGATG
This sequence comes from Nuphar pumila, assembly GCF_984573655.1. Taxonomy (NCBI): domain Eukaryota; kingdom Viridiplantae; phylum Streptophyta; class Magnoliopsida; order Nymphaeales; family Nymphaeaceae; genus Nuphar; species Nuphar pumila. The sequence goes on along the minus strand of NW_028323777.1, from coordinate 5,208 downwards.
CTGTTTGCAGCCCAGACGTGGCGGTACGAGGGCTCTCATGCCGTGTAGGGTTCTCCTTGGCCTTTGGCTCGCGAATTTGTGGCTCGCATGTCGGCAACGACCGGCCACTCCTCCACTGAATCAGTGCCCCTAAAAATGACTCACGTGATTTTGACTCGTCGAATGTACCGTCTAGCAGGCAAGCTCCTGCGGTAGTGGAATGGTGTTCTGGTACAGGGGTGCGCTCTTCAGAATGTATGCACGCGCTCGCAGCATTTGCATCAGCTCCACCTGTGCATTTGGAAACATTGGGCATTGGAACTATCAGAGCGGGTAAAGGTTCTGCTGGTAGAGAAGATGGTAGCGTAACATTCCCGCGTCCCAGAATTTCGTGGCGTTTTGTGCCAATGCGTTTCACCGTGCTGGCACCCCACAACGCCCCCCCTGCTGACAGCGCAGCCAGCTTGGCCTCACGAGCTGCACGCTCTTTCTCCATCTGCATCCTGAGCTTGGATAATCGCTGCTCCATCTCGTCTGCATCCTTCTGCAGCTTGTCCCCTGCCGCGCCAACTTGCTTGGTTCTGCTCATTGCGATTCCTAGCAAGATAACAATCACGAAAGCATCCGTTGTTTCTATCGATTGCTTCCTTTTCTGATGTTTGCGTCGCTTGCTTTGCGGGCCTGAAATTTCTTGATGCCGGGAAGAGAGTGGCTGATCGCGATATCTCTGGATATCGCGCAAGCGACAATCCATTGACAATGTCTTTGTCACTGGCCAGAGGCTCATAGATTGCGCATTCTGAATGGGCCACACATAGAGCACCAGCATTACAGGGATTCCTAAACAGTATCGCGTCCTTATTGCATAGAATATTGTAGTTATCGGTATCCTGCCTATATGGCTGGACCACGCTTTTGGCATTGTGAAACGCATTGACAGAACCATCATTTGTTACATTCTCCAGTTTCTGAAAGTAAGAGATATTATGTGAATCTCTGCCCTTGTCATGACCCTCTCGTTCAAGCCATTCTTGCACATCGCCTTGGTGCAAGTCATGGCAAGCCTTTTTCCGGCAATGTCATAACGGCCGTTCACGTCGTGGCAAGCGCTTTCGAACCATCAAGAACTCATAATGTACGTGTAACGTGCCGCCTGCTTTTCGATCGCACATGTAAACTGCATGCAGGTTGCGATGATGGCGTTGCACTGGTTGCAGGTGCGGAATTTTTGGGCATTACTTCTTCAACTCGAGTCTAACTCGTCATGAAATACTGCAAATAATGTTCAGGGGCTCCACCGGTTGGAGTACCGTGGATATGATTCCGCTGGCGTGTCTATAGAGCGCTTCCCAAGGGCAGGTCGTTCTAGTACCGATGGCAATCCACCTCCAGCCTCATCCCCTCCGATCCTGCTCAAGTCAAAAGGCAATATAGACGCTCTCGAAAAGTTGGCTTGGGAAGAGTTGCGCCAGCAGAACTTGAAGCTGGACGCAACCTTCACAAACCATGTAGGTGCGAATGCTCGTCAGGGTTTGCACCTTCGCAGGACGTAGGATGCATGTGGCCAAACTGACGTCTACAAGCGCTGAGCCTTTCCACTTGCTTTATCAGTCGTTCCCGAAAAGAAGTGCAAAAGAAAACCATCGTCGTTGTGGATCAAGCACAGGTAGTAGATTGACCGAAAGTCGAGAATTTTTACCATCAGAGCACTGGTTAATCCATACATACATCAGATTTATATTGAAGTTGAGCGCCTCGCCGTCCGAATCGCTTAGAAAATCTGCCTTGCGGGCGCTTCAAGTGACTGACAAACAGGGTTGACAAAGATAGCATAACGGTAGTAGCCGGCTTGTTGCAGCAATCTCGCACACGCGCTGGGCAACCCACGGCGAGCCATCCTCCGTCAACTCCCATCCCATCTCCAGTGGTCCCGGCACGAGTTCACTGTGGTACACAACGGCATCATCACCAACTTTCGGGCACTCAAGCACTACCTCGAAGCCAACGGCGAGACATTCATCACCGAGACCGACACCGAGGTGTCTCACTCTTTCCCATCGTGGTGACGCTTGCTTGGTCGGTATCCTGTGCCTTGTATTCGCAGTGGAAATTGCTGCGGGAAGCAGGGCGCTGCATTACTCGCAGGTGTCTGGGAGGCTGTGCTGCGTCCTCACACTCGCCTGACAACACCTTCATAGGCTGCGCCATGACATTGCCTCCTCACCTTGTCCCTCCCAAGAGTGCATGACGCAGTCTATCTGCATTGTCTGTTGCACACTCCCAGCGCGTCAACAGAGCGGGGCTGGGCCCCAGTGCATTTGGTCTCAAACCTCTTGCATTTTCAGGCATGTGGTTGGTTTGCAACACTGCCGCATTCGCAAGGTCCAAGTACTGCTCGGGAATGACTGGACTGTCAAACCACACGATGTGGCAAAGTGCTGATGACAAGTGTTGCTCAGCCTTGTCGCCGGGTGCAGGTGGTGCCCAAGCTGTGCAGCTTTGTCTTCAAGAACCGAGAGAGCGCGGCGGAGATGAGCACGCTCGTGATGGAAGTCCTGAGCAGACTCGAGGGCGCGTACGCGCTGCTCATTCAGTCCGTGCATTATCCGGGGGAGCTGGTGTGCTGCCGCAAGGGGAGTCCAGTCATGTTTGGGGTCAAGGCCAGTCAAGGTGCGCTCCCTCCACTCCAGTCCCCTGCGACCGTGCACAGGTTGCAGCTGCCCGCACACTTTGAAAGCCATGATAGGTTCACACCTTGGTGTCTGCTTTGCAACCTTCAAACTCAGCAAACTCGGCAGCGGTTCTCAAAGAGCCACTGTACTTGTCCGTCCGCTTGATGATGCATTTAAAGCCTGGATTACGCCAGCTATGGTCAGGTGTTTCGACTGTCCACCGAAGTGAGGGGTCGTGCCCTGGAGTCATGGTTCGATGTCAGCGATTTTCCTGTGTGCTCAGGATGGTTAGAGAAGTTGCTTTCGAAGCAACTCCCACCGCAGATTCCGAGTGCGACGGCGTTCAAAGTTTCATTGACGCTGGGGGGGGGGGGGATGATGCAGCAGCAAATGCTATGATGATGAGATGGCACTTAAGTGAGTATAAACAACTTGTACCGAGTACACCATCCCTGCATGGGAAGATCTCAGTTCAGCTCTGTCTATCCAGACGCTTTTTGGTTGTGCACAGTGTTGCAATCTAGGATGAGATATCTGACAATATAGTTGTTTGTAGATAGTGCCTATCTTGATTGCTATTTGGCCCACAGTATTATGTTGATCTGATGCTTGTTTTCTGTTGGAGAGAGAGCACAGCAAGTTGGAATAAAGTCTCAGCTCAATCTGGGTGTGATTGAGTTGAGACTAACGATGATCTTCGCTGTCAGTGACTCGTTACCTCACATTGTAATGTTTTAACATTAGTCTCAAATCCACCAGCTCGAAATTGGTGTTCGACCTGGCTTCTGGTGTCTTTCTCGGTTTTATTTTTGGTTTCTGATAGTTTGGCATAGGTCGCCGTCTTCTTGGCTTGTTGGTTTTTCTTGTGTTGCCTTATTGCTGCCCGTCGAAGGTTCGACGTGCACGGGACACGTGTCTTCTCCTCTGTTGTCTCCCCGACCGCCAGGGCAATGCGACCCAAGATACGCGCCCAGATCCTATTTTCATTAGTTTTTTGAATTTGCTGCCTGCTCGGCCTGCTTTGTTTGTTTTCTTAGTTTTGAAGGCGTTTGTGACGCCTGTCTGCTGCCGGTTACGTCACCGCTGCGTCTTACGGGTCTTTTCTTTGTTTTCTTCTTGTCCCTTGCGTTCGAGGCAAGATGTCGGAGAGCTATAAGGGTATTCCCAAGCTGAATAGTTATGATAGTAATCAGTTTCCCTCATGGAAACGTCTTGTGTTGGGGTATTTCAGTGCTCATGCCATCAAGACCTATGCTGTGATTACCACTCCATCACCAGATGAACTTGATGCTATGCCACCAGCCGAGGCCGCAGCAGCACGTGCTATTGCTGCAGTCAATGCCGCTGAGCGCGCTGGACATGACGCCATTGCAGGCTCCGACATTCTAAAGTTCGTGGGTCCCGAGATGAACCGCCTCCATGTCAGAACCCAGTCTGGCAAGCAGATGTGGGTTGACATAAACCAGGGATTTGAGGAATGGCGTGTCACTCAAGCCCCGTCGCTGCAGCGTGCACATTCGGCGCTGGCCCCACGAGCCAATGAGGGGATTGCAGCCTACTGCGATCGCGCGCTCATGCTTGCACAGGACCTGAGCGATGTTGGACGTGAGCTCAATGATGCCTTCCTCATTGACGCAGTGCTGCAAGGCTTGGTGAATGAGCGGCCTGCCTGGCAGCCCGTCCTCCTGGGTCTGCGTGGTGCGATGACAGGCCGTGAGACCCTGCGCTCGCTGCGAGGTCGTCTGGTCGAGGTGGAGTCGCGCGATGCTGCCGAACAAGGACCGACTGCGACTGCTCGTGCTGCTACAACTCGCGCTGCCGGTGATCAGCGCGTTGCAGACCTGGAGTCTCAGCTGCGCGCCCTCCAGGCCCAGCTCAGCCGCGGTGGCAACCAGGGGAACGGCCGCAATTCCAGGCGAGACGAAGGCCGCACCGCATCCTCCAGCAGCAAACCCACGCATGCGGTTGCTCCGGATGAGTGTCTGCGATGCGGCAGCAAGGAGCACAGGGTCCGGGACTGTCCGCACCCTCTCATCGGTCGCGGTGCGCCCTCCCCCCTGTCCTGCTCAGGTGCCGGCATGATGTCAGGCTCGGAGTGGGTCTTGGATTCAGGCTGTAGACCGCACATGAGCCCAGGAGGGGATGGCGCATTTCGTAACTATCGACGCTTACACGTGCCTTTCCCGGTACACTTTGCAAAGCGGGGAGTGGTGTCAGATGCTATTGGGATAGGTGACATGGTGCTGTGGGGACCTGGTGGGGAAATGCTTTTGCGCGAAGTTTTGCACGTGCCAGACTTGGCCGGGCCCCTTTTCTCTGTGTCGACGGCTGTGGATGAGGGCTTCTCGGTGCTGTTCGCACCAGGATCCCAACCAGGAGAGCCTCACCGCGTGCAGCTTGTGTTTGATGGCTCCATACGGCTTACCGCCACCCTGCGTGGTGGGCTGTATTTCCTTGACCAGCCGCACCATGCCAGCGCAGCTGTCGCGGGTCAGCTAGCATGGGAGCAGGCATGGCTTTGGCATAGAAGGCTGGGCCACTTGGGCTTCACCACGCT
>NW_028323776.1:0-29352 GCF_984573655.1 Nuphar pumila | reverse complement strand
GAGATGACAACGATTTCTTCTGTGTTGATGGGTCTGCTTACCTGATCGAGCGATGATTGCGCAGATGCAAGCAACACGTGGTCCCTGAAGTCTATCGTGCATGACCTCTCGCGCATGAACGGCGTGGCTCGCTGCGCTTCCAGCTCACAGCATCTGGGCGGCAGCATCCGCACCCGGGACCGCTCCTACACTGAGCCTCAGATAGGCAGCCTCCTGCAGGTGTGATCCATCCCCGCACGTAATGCACATGCATTCACAGCATGAATCCCTCGGGTGGTCCACATCCTCTGTTGATACCGTAATGCGCTTCTCAGTCTTGCTCCACTCCACGCATCCATGGCTCCTTCAGAGTACTCCATGCCTTGGAACACCGTTACCCAATTAGGAGTTCGGACACTTACCAAACTGCACTCGCAGCACTTTTCTGAGGATACATCGAAAAAGCAGGTGCCACTGGTACCCTGTCAGAGGTAGTTGACCGACAACTGATAGGCAACTTTGGAGAAGACCAGCTCGGCACCCTTCTGAGTACCATAGTCTGGACAATGACTGAGCACATTTGTCTGCATTTTGTTTCGAAAGTTTTGAAAAATGCGTTGCCTCTATGTCAGGGAACCACAATGTAGATAGAGAAATAGCGAATTAAGGTACCTTCAGGTACTAAAAACACCTGCATTGCGTACTGTGTCTGCTCATTGTTGTCTAGACTAGGATATCACGAAATGCATTTCGCATCAGTGTTCGGGAGAGCGAGTGATGCGATTGCAAACTGGAGCAGGATGATTCATCGAGCGCAGCATCGAAAGACAGCAACGAAGGGAGTGCATGCAGGGCGAGGGCGTGTCAACCAGCACGCGGCAGCCGCACTGGGCGCTGGAGTTCCGGATGGAGCAGCACTACATGTCACGCCTAGCGTTAGTGCCGTACAGCTGGTGGGCGACAAGCACGCGTCCCAAGCTGCCGATCGCGCACATGAGCCCGCTCCTCCTCAAGGCCATTGCGTCTCTCCAGCAGCTCAGCCTGCATCGCTACCGCGTCGTCGCAATCGCAGCAGGCCGCGCGCTATGCGACAACTACCTCGTCTGGTCCTCCGACCTCGTCGCGGCGACCTTCCCGGGCTACATCGCGGCTCTCTCGCTCCTCCAGGACGACCCAGCATGCGCCTGCCGCCTGGAAACGTTACGCTCGAGGGCGGCTACATGCTGCCGCGCACCCGCAAGGAGATTGACGCCATCATGTCTGCTCAGCACGCTGTGCTTGCGACGATGCTGGAGAGGGGCGCTGTGGACAGCGATGCCGCGATGATGGATATCGATGGTGTGCCGCCTGGTTCTGCCCCGTCTGGGGCGGAGGGCACCAGGAACGGCACGTGTGTAGATGACAACAAGTGCGCTCTCCCTCTGTCGTCAGCCGACGCACTACTGTCTCTCCAAGTGTTTCGCCAGAATGGAGTCCGGCCCCCACTTCTGTCCCCAAATTCATGTATTTTAGGGGTTAGTCTTGGGATTCTTGGCATGCTCGAGTCCCCCTCGTGGACCACCAACCATCTCTGTCATAACATCATTTCGTTGGGATCGGCGGCAGTACGTGGCCATCCTTTGCAAGGTGAACAGGGTTCACAGCCCTTGAGCAGCGATCGAGCCACGCCACACATTTGCAAGCCGCGAAAGACCACCGCGATGCCTCCCAGACTGTCACTGTTCATGGCAATTTGGTCACAAGGCAACCGTTTGCACGTCCTCGTTTGACTAGTTTGGGGCTCTTGCACGGTATGGCCATGCACAAGGCCATCATGTGATGCCAACTTCGAAGCGCGCCCGGCGCTTGGATGCTCAGCAGCGAGCGGTAGGAACCACTGCATGCGTGTGCAGACACATCCTTGTGGGCGTCTACAACGTTCTAGACAGCACCCCCCACCTTCAGACGCGCCTCACGACGGCCGACCCGCGCTGCTTGGCAGCGATGTTCATGTCGCTGCTCATCATGCAGCGCTACACTCTGCAAGAGGTCAAGGCATCGACGAACAAAACGATCGCTACCATCGGAATGCGCCTGCACCGCTCAGTGGCCATCCTCGCCAACAAAGAGGTGGCCCCCATCCACAACCTCGCTCGCCTGCTCGTTGCCAAGATGCACAGCAAGAAGCTGCACTGGCGCGCTGTTGCCATGTCCCATGTGCTGTTCATGTTCCTCGCGCCCATCACGCATGACGAGGAGCTGCTCGCAGCCGTCACGGCTTTACAGCTGCAGCACTTTGGGAAGGAGGACATACCCCTCATCCGGGACACCGCCTGCCTCGGCCTGTTGCAGTCCATGAAGGTGCGAACGGACCTTCCATCCGAATTAGAATCATTGGGGATTGTTTGTTGGTTGCCACCGTGTAGTTTGTTCTGTTGATATAAGCCACGGGCACTGCAGCTCTGCACCCCCACAAGGCTGATTTTCTACACTGACACCTGTTGTCATGTATGCATGACATGCCTCCAGGCAAGCATGCCTCCATGCAATCATGCCTCCGGCAAGCACCAACCCGTTCAAATACTGCTGCAAACTGTCCACAAAGACCTGTAAATTGTGCAGCACCTGAAGGGGCCCTTGCAGCCCCGCTCCTATGTACTGATGCGCAATGTGTTGCAACTGGATGGCTCCAACGCGGAACTCGGCCTTTATGGCTCCATCTGCTGACACGCTCATGGTTTCATGTGCCACATTGCGGGCACCTAGCACGGAGGTTTGCTTTGAGAACAAGTGGTGTGCTTCTGGAGTGCACAACACGTAGCAGAGGCCAAGATATTGCACGATTATGTGGAAGATAATTTTAGATCTACATAATCGTAGTTATGTGTCAGCTGTGCGCAAGCAGTGAGTGACGTACGCAATCCTACTCGGTCTGAGTCACAGAGTTTGTAGCCTGAAAGCATCGCTTGCCTGCTAAATGCAGGGCTGTTTCGCATTTCGAAATGCTCATCATCATTCTCGATACGTCACGCATCTGTCTGGTTCAACCGGGCAGCAAACACTTGGGTTCGCTGCCTCACACTTGAAGCCACCCATCCACCCTGAAAGTGATAAATTATGTAGCATTCGTCATTTTCTTGCTTCTTGTTCACCCCTCATTGTCACTCACTGATCTAGACACCGCCAGCTCAGGAGATATCAGTCGATGCACCAAGGAAGCACTGTCGGCCCAGGGCCCCTGAAGTGGGAGTTTGTCGCTGGTGTGCAGGCTGCCTTTGAGCCTGACATTTCACCAGAGTTCAGCACCGCAGTGTGCAAGAGCGTGCACGCTGCGTTTGCGGACAAGACATGGTCGGAACGTCTCATGCCGTCGCTGTCAGCCACACACTCAATGTCCCACACGGAACGCATCCGTGCCACCCTGCAGACCGATGTGTCTCCAGAGCAGTCCATCGTCACCTTTATGCGCTCTGCTGTGTCGCTCAACAGCACACGGGAGGGTCGTCTGCACATCAACCCTGTTCCTTCTGTCCCGCAAGGCGACGGCGTTTCGGACTCCACCACCGGCCCTCAAGTGTACCTCATGCAGCTTGTCGAAGCCTTTGGTCGCATCGCCCCTCAGGAGCTCATCAGAACCGCACATGCTCAGCTTTTGGCGTGGAATGAGCTCCCACCCGAGGTATGGCCTTGCGGATTTTGTGTTTGAGTATAGTGTCGTATGTTTAGCCCCTCCAATGTGGCAACCGTGTAATCGGAGTTGGTGGTCCTGCAGGTCTTTCTGACCGAATGTTGCGTGATGGTGTCTTCATTCTGGTTGCGTACGATCACCGCCGATCTTTGTTTGTGATTTGCACGGCAAGAGGGACAACAGTCCAGGAGAATCAGGTCATTGGCAGTCAACATTCTGACCAATTCTGTTGCATTCCAATAAGGTGGGCATCTCGGCCCCATTGCAATGAGGGATATCTCCAGCGCGTTTGGCGCAGCGCATCCATGCGCACTCTCTGAAATCTGCTTTTGATGCAAAGCATGGTAGAAAAAGGGGCTTCGCTTCTGTTTCCTCCCTACAGCTCAGGTCCCGGCCCCGACAAAGCCACCCTACTCCAACATCAGCCACGCAAAGCATAGCACGCTCATGACGCAGCGACGCATGGGTGCAGAAGGAGGCCATTGTCAACGCCGCCTTCTTTGGGCGGCGAAGTCAACTCATAATCATTTCTATTCTGTGCAGAAGGAGGCACAGGAGCCAAACATGGAGTACGCGGCGATGGAGCTGTGCGCGGGAGCGATCTGCAGCGGAGCAGCATTTGAGGCAGTGCCAGGGGGGGATCCGAGCACCACCGCATGGTCGTCGTGGCTGAAGGAGCTACTGGAGGCACGCCACGGCACCGCGACGCTGCAAAAAGCGCCCCTGTGGGCCTACACAATCGCAACGACGCTCAAAATGCTCTCCAACGCAGGCTCCCCATGCATCCCTGCGATCGCTCCACAGTTTGATACGCGCAACCCGGAGGCTCTGTGTCTCACGCTCGTCGACTTTGTGTGCGAGCAGGTCTCCTTCAAGGTGACAGGCTCGTCCACTGGCGACGTCAAATTCGCTGGCCTTCTCTCGTACTGCATCGACCTGCTCATTCAGGCATGCCGCTCTGCGAGATGCCTTCGTCTGTGCAGCTTGCGTGTGCCATGTAATCCAATTTGCCGGCTTGTCGAATGGACCTTTTCATCAAAACCAGGCTTGGAATGCAGCGTTGCTGCATCTTGTGGATGTGATGAGAACGCATTTTACTTGTCGTATACAACAAGATAAATGCCAAAGTTGGGATGACAGACTCTTTCATTTTCTTCGATGCCGATGATCTTTCCTCCTGTGAGTTGATTTACTTACTGAGACCGCACACAACAACACCATCAAATGTGCACCCATCTCACATAGTGGCTCTCTCACTATCGGGGCTGTTGTGGCAGCTGCAGATGCGTGCGGGGTTTGCAGGCATTGCTGTGACAATGCCCGTTGCAAGCGGGCCTGGAAAACGAGTCACAATTGTGATTCAGACATTGATTCCCAACTTGTTTTTGGAATTGCCAATGCCAATTGTGATTCAGACATTGATTCCCAGGTTCTTGGAGTTGCCATTGCCCATGTGGATGCGGTAGTGTTGTAAAAAGATACAACATCATCACACGTGCTCGGCAACGTCCCGCTGTGTCACGCATCCAGAGTGAGACTCTTTCCAAGGCGTGTGCTGATTGTGCAGGCACAGGCGGTGGCGCCGCGCCCAGTCATCTCGACCGCACTGGAGCGCCTGCTGGTGGCTGGAGAGCTGCTGATCCGCAAGTCAGCAGTACACCCATTGCATGTCGTGCGAATGGGTGCTGCAGGCATCATGCCAATGCTGCTCGGGACGATGCGCACTCCAGTGCCGCTGGTCAGTGCTGCCCACCGAGATGAGTCCGACCCCAACAGCATAGCGTCCAGAGTGCTGGCGGGCATGCGATCATCCATGGTGTCGGCGCAGTCCGCGCTGGTCGACTCCACTGCAGTTTGCGACAGCGATGCAGCAGAGGGGAAGGAGAAGGAGACAGTTGGCGCAGTGGCTGCGGCGCCTTTGGGGAATGGAGCTGGTGGTGGGACTCTGAACGGTGAGCTCGTTGACTCGTGGGAGGCGGCCATTGGCTATATTCTCGCACTCAACATGTGCTTGGCTGGCAGCCCGCTCCTTGCTCCGCTCATGCGGGACTTGCTTCAGGTATGAGGGACATTCCAATGAAGATATAACTTAATTCACATCTACGTTATGTCTACCTCCATTTGCGGCTGATGATCTTGGAGCTGCCAATCTGTGTGGACGTGGTAGTGCTGTAAAACAATACATGATGATGCCAGGACTTGGCTTAATTTAATCAAGCGTTCTCACGGGGCATGCACGTGCGCTTGGGATGGATATTGTTCGCAAAGAAAAAAATAGTTTCAAGCCAGCACAAAACTCTCACCCCCTGGCTGCATAATAGTCGCTTGTACTTCAGTTGAAATATTGACGCGTCTGTCTACATGCCGGTCAGGCCACGCTATACACGAACTGCCAGCGTGTTTTGGCAGAGGCGCTGGCTGCAAGCACGCGTCTCCATCTCAGTGACGGCGGCACGGAGGGTTGTCAGTCAGTGCTCCATTGTTCTGCATGACTGCAGATTGATGTTCAGTCGATTCTGGTTCATAGACGATTAAAGCACTGGCAGTTCCAAACGGGCAGAGCTGCATGCAGGAGTGTCTGCCGTGGCTCATCGACGTCCAGGCGTTGAAGCACCCCAAGCTGCAGACGCTGTCAATACGCGTGCGCACTGCTTTGGTGGCTGCCAAGTACACCATTGTGCGTCCGCAGGCAGTGCCCTCCCTGCTCCAGACGCTCGGGGCCAAGTCTGAGGCTCCGGCTTGGCAGGCTCGAGCTGCTTCTCTGTCAGTGCTCCAATCCTTCTGGTTCAGGTATGTCGCTGGTCATTCGCTGGTTTGTATCGAAAACGCGACCTCTCCAGAATCATCTCAAACACCCGTGCGTTGGCCATCGTCGTCCCATTTCTACATTCAACCGGCCGAGGCCACACACGCCCTGTCAGCCTAGCCACGTGACCTGGTCATTACTGTCGGCATAGGTGATGGGATGGTTGCCAAGATCTCCTTCAAGCGGCTCGCACATGAAAGTCACGTACGATGACAGGATCACCAAGAGGTGTGTCTGCAGAAGCGATTTCTCTATCAATAACTCTGAAAGGCCTTCTGCGTGGTCCTGTGCATGAAAGGACGTACTTCGAGCACATTCCATGAGGGGCGACCTGAACGTCGACCATCCTATAACGCCTGCTTCAAGAAAAGGCTGGTCGAGCTTGTTACTTCTAGTCTTAGGTAGTCGGCTTTATTGTGAACGCAGCTATTTTTCCACACGGCCCTGTCTAATTATGTTGTACCATGTTGTAACTCGTATCAGTGGGTGTCGGTGCTACAGGAACTACTTTACGATGACTGACAACGACCGGCTGGATATGGCTGCGTTGCTGCTGCGACGGTTGACGGACGAGAAGCTGGAGATTCGCCACCTGGCGTCCACCACGTTGTCCGGCCTGTTGCAGTGTCTGGAGGAGCGCTATGCCTCCAACATCCGCCAGCGCATCATGATTGAAGCGGAAGCTCTTTTCCCAGCTGGTCGCCGTAAATTGGCGGCCACAAAGCCCACCAAGGACGCCCTTATCCAGTGCCACGCATGTGTCCTTGGCTTACGTGCTGTGCTTCTCAGTAGCCCCTACGAGATCGCGCCATGGTGTGTATGCCCGTGCCTTGATATCGCTCACATTGCTGTGCGTTCTGGAATGGGCGGCACCTCCGCGTTGAAGACACACCCTGTGGCATTGAGCAATTGTATGCATCACGTAGAGCGTTGCTCAGACTGAGATGCCTGGGTTTTCTCGTGTTCGTCACCATGCGCGACGGTGGGTTGACCATATTCTGTACAACATACTCGATCTGTTGAAGGTGCATGACATGTCTTGCATGGGTCTGTATGCACTGCATCCACCATTCTTTCCACCCGTCGGACACCTGGCACTTGGATGCCACCTCCCAAATGTGACTTCCAGGCGCTTAGCGAGTGCCTAATGGTATCGTCAAAGATGTCATCCTTGAGTGTGCTTTCTGGCAACTGTGCTTTTTTCCTTGTGCTAATGAAAGGCACGTTTGCAGGATGAGTGATGTATTGATGGCAATCGTGCGTGCATCACGCCTGCCTGCGCCTGTGAAGACTTCGTGCACAAGCAGCCTGGGGGAGTTCAGGAAAACGCATGAAACGTCTGAGAGCCGCCCATTAAAAGAGCGCTTAGATCCCGATGTTTGGACCAGCATCTGCGATGTGGCAATGCAATCATCGTACTTTGTGTAGGGCCCATAGCCATGTCACGCTGAGCTATGACGATTGTGCTGTGTCAGGCATTGCGTCAGTGCGTAGGTACCAACCTGTCTGGCATTATTCAACAGAACAATGGTGCTTAGCATTTGGATTTCTTGTATACCAGGATTAGCAACTATTTCCTCGTCTGTTGAACATGTACATACGCCTCTCATGCACTCAAATTCACAAGCATCTGACACAATCGCAGACATGTATTATTGGAACTTACTGTGCTTTCTACTGGCGTGCATTTCATCACCTTCACCTACTGTCCGGAGTGCTACCGGTACATGATGTTAGCTTATCATACGTGAGTAAATGGTTGATGAAGTGGACAGCACTACATAACTCTTGCATTTTTGCACATGCGGCCGGCTTTTTGGAGAAGAGAAAGTTGGAATGGCATGTACCGACACTGCGGAGAAAACGCTGGTTTGCGTATGATGGGAAGGTGAGGGAGTTACCAAACAACATATTATTTGACAGACCACAACACAATGTATGCCGCATATAAACAGTTGGCAACATTGGTAAACTGTATGTGCGTTACGCTTGGTAGCCACACTGATAATGTATGCATGACCAAGCTTTGAATGCATGCAAGAACTGCAGATGCAATGCTAAGGTCAAGTCACAAGGCAATGTACGCACATAGAGCACACAACTACCATAACCATGCAACAACTCAGTTCTTGTGTGCTTCACCTCCGCAATGAACCTCCGACTTGCAGGAGACATTTAGTTACCTCCTAGATTTATGTCACATTACTGATTCCAGGCTGCTACACTCCATGATGGACAGCATCATGGGAACAGGGCAGATATTGCATGCACTGCAACCATTCATAGCTGCCACCTGAATGAGAGCACGACACCAAAGGCGCTGCTGGCTGCCCCCGCAGTCACACAGCACAATTCAGCGTGCTTCTCTGTTTCAGTTGGTTCCTGGCGCTGAGAGCTATGCACCCACTTCAGCCCACGATGTCCAGGTCGTGAACATCACCAACAAAGCGGATGAGAGCTTCGGGAGTGTCGTTGGCAGCAGCGCTGCCCCGCTTCAGATCCATGCTTTGCACGGGCACCTTGTCAACTGGGGACTTGCTCCACACGTAAAACTTGCCGGGTGCATCGACCGGCAGGCCGTTGAAAGGGCAGGCGCCAGCAACAGAATACGCCCCAAAGTCGGGGAACTGAAGCCAATCACCCGAGCGCAGCAGCGGCATGGGCATGTTCTTGTAGATGAGATCGATGCCATCGCAGGTAGGCCCAAACACGGTCGTTGGCGCCCAAGGCCCAGCCTCGGCTGCAGGCAGGAGGGGAGAACGCAGCACAGCCGACTTGATGGCGCAGTGGTCGTAGATCATTGCGTTGAACGAGCCGTACACACCATCCGTGATGAAATAGGACCGACCAATGACGGGCGCGTCCAGCGCAATGCGGGTCTCCTTCACGGTGTGCACCATGCAGAAGAGCGTGCTGCACGCCTCTGCAAAGTAGCGGCCGGGCTCGGCAATGATGGAGACGCCACTCTCGAGTGGGAAGTGTTGAGCGAGCGCGCTATTCACAGCGTTGGCCACAGTGTTAATCTGGACATCGCCCGCGGCGTTGAACCGGCCGAAGAAGCCTCCACCGATGTCCAGGAAGTCCATCGTGAAGTCAAGTGCCGCGCCCAAGTTGAACACATGGCGGGCAGCCGCGATGGCACTGGAGTACGATTCAGCGTGCTGGGAGCCTGAGCCGACGTGGAAGGACACACCGACGACGTTCATGCCAAGCCGCTTGGCTGCTGCCAGCAGGCAAGGAGCCTCTTCGTAGGGGTGCGCTCCATACTTGGCACCGAACACAACGACCGCGTCGGGGTCATCCGCCTTGATGCGCAGCACGCACTTTGCGTTGGGGTAGCGGGCGGCAATCTTCTCCAGCTCGCTCTCGCTGTCAAACGTCATCTTCTGCAAGAGTATGTGCCGCGTGAGTCTGGAAGTTGTGAAGCGTCTGACATCCATGTGCCAAGCCCGGGGGACATGATGGGATGAGTTTAGGTGTGTGTAAAGAGACATCACCCCCTCCCCTCAGACAGCACAATACCAGCCATGGCAAAATAGGCCTCACGTTCTCAAACTGTCGGACAGCTCTCAATCAAACGAATCAATGTGGCCAGTAACCGTAAAAATCAAGTTATGAACGGGTGCTTGGAGTACTAGAGAGTCTCCACGTCACAGGCGCGGTTACACGACCGAGCCTGATGCCGCATTCTGTTCGCGATCTGCGCCATTGTGCATCTTTCCCGCATGCCAAGTGCAAAGGTCAAAAGGGTTTAGCATCATCCTATTATTCCAAGCAGTGAGTCGAGGAATGTTCATGCAATGGAATATGTGAGTCGAATGAGCGACACGACAAGAGAAAACAAAAAAGCCGTTGTAACAACGTCTACCAACGGTTATGCAAAACACAAATGCGCAAGCCTCTGACAAAGCAACCAATGCAGGCTTAATCTCACATGCAACCTATTCGCGGCAACGCCACATGGAACGTCGTCTGCCAAGGAGATGTACACACAAACGAAATGTCAGATGAAAGCGGATCTCACCGAAATGTTCTGGGAAGCAGCGTAATCCAAGCACGCAGGTCGCTTGCAAGGGTGAGCAAAGATGATGTCAGCAGGGGCAACACCAGCCTCCAAAATCTGGGACATCTCCCCCTTAGAAGCGCAGTCAAAGCCCGCCCCCATGCTCGCAAGGACGGCGACGATACCCTTATCCGGATTGCACTTGACGGCGTAGAAAGGGCGCACGCGAGGCATGGCCGCCTGGAATGCCTGCGCGCAGTACACACCCCTAACGGTTTCGCCTTAGTCGCACCGGTCTCACACGAGCTGGTGAAGGAACCGATGAAGTTCTCTCCATCACTTCCCGACGGCATTTCCATTGTAAACGTGCATTTCACTTGCCAAGCAAAGAAAGAAAGGGGTGGTTGCTGCCCCAGAGCACCGAGCAGCGAAGGGGCAGGGTACGATGCCACGAACGACATCAAAGAAGTCAAAAAACGGATGAGAAGCATAGATGCATCGCCTGCAAAGAGCTAAGTGAGAAAGAAAAACTAGATGATGTCCACATACATATCGCCCGCGATGACATGGGTTGGCTAGCAGGTTAGCACGTCAAACTCCAGGTGGTTACGATTGATGCAGGTCAAGCACCTTGTACAGGCGGTCCAGGCGGCCTAGGTCGATAGCATAGAAATTGTCTTGCAGGTTATGCTTCTGAATCAGATGAATAGCATACTCCTTGATGCCTGCCACGCCACCTGCGCCAACAACACATATTAGCCGACGTGTGATACTTGTAGGGGTGATGTCGTGACAGTTGACGCGAAAGATGGGCAAAACACCTGCATATCTGGCAATAATACATAGAAACATGAAGCAGCAAAGAAATATCAAAGGTACAAGAGACCCGTGCTCATGGGCACACACATGGAAGTCGCCTCCAACGTGCGCAACGGGGGCAACTACAGCAGGCAGAGGACGTGTCAGCTGCAGGTCATTCAAATCGCGGGCATCAAAGAAACACCGCATAAGTGCAACTTTCAATATGTTAAAAAATCCCCCAGATCACATCGTCTGCAGCTCTATGCAAAGCTCGTTGTCAAAACGCATCGGTGCAGATGCACGTAATTCAACGCACCTGCCTGCAGGGGCGACACGCGCAAGGGACGCAAGACATGCTTGAGACGTGTTTGCTGATTCTTGGGTTTGAAGGGAGATGAAAGGCGGGGCGCCTTGCGCTTGTTAATGGGCTTGCGACCAGCCAAGAGCTGCAGTGAGCGCGGCTTGCTGCGGAAGCTCACAGAATTGGGCCTCCGATTAGTGCCCAGAAGAGGTCTATTAAAATCACCATACGGGTCTCGCGTTGAGATTTGTCCATCGACAGTAACTGCCTCGTGGACATCGATGGGAAGAGGGGTTGGAAGACCAGCCATCAAGGGGGGGTGAAAATGTGCCTAACGTTAACGGCTTAAAATAGCTCTAACAACAAGTGCTGGTAGACTTACGGGGGCAGTGATCTATGCATTGGCGGTTGCTGGCTTATATGGCGATGGACAAACGTGATGTTGGAAGGCAGGGTGCACAAATTTTGCGGCTCAGCCTATCGTCGCAACAGCTATCTGAACTGTCCATGACGACACGACGTTTCGACGTTCAAGCCGTAATCAACCGCACAGCCTCATGTCCCACGTAGCTTTGTGCATGGGAATGAACCATAGCAGTGGTTTTCTCTACTGAAAGTCATCTGGTGCCTTGCACAGCTGGATGCACGATGCGAGTTCCATCCACAAAGACATGTTGATGAAAGAAGCAAGCAAGCATGCGAAACAGCGACCTGCCCATCGAATGGTTCCACACGGGTTTATGGCTGGTGAACTATGTTTCTTCAGGCGTTGCGGAGATGAAGGTTGTGAAATCGTATCTGTGGCACTGAGAACGGATGAATCACCTGTTATGCCACACACAGTGTCCCCACTCGCTTGGAAGCTGTTGGCAGTACACTAGGAAGGCATGCTCGTAACATGAATTGTTTGAGAGCATGGGCGTACATGACCTAGCAACACTTGGTGCAAGCCTTGGTCCAAGGCTTGGAGCAAGACGATGTTCGAAGCGCACATTCAAATGTCAGAGCACTTACGTATCAGAGACAGTTGTGGTAACTACCGAGATTGACTTCAAAATACAGATACTCTAGGTAACTAGAAAGCAAATAGGACTGCCAACAACATGCACTGCGTCAGGCCAAATAAACCTGGGTAATGAATATCCAATCATCCTGGACGTATCTCTGGAGATGTGAGTGCACCTCTCGCTCCTCGTTACTGCCCTCACAATTTCCCAGTCTTGCCAAGCAGCAAATGAGCCTCCCCAGTCGTCTCCAGCGTAGCGTAGCAAACAAATTCAGCATCCAGGCCTTGTGATTGCAAGTATTGCAGTCGACACCAGTCAATCAGACGCTTGCACTTCATGCCAACAGCAACACGAGTCTCCATTGGCAAGTTCAGCAGAGCACTAGTCACTAGTGCCCCTGCTGATGATCCAGGTGGGGGAAGATGCCGTGGGCTACATGCAGATACAGCTGACGGGGAGCTCTTGTTGGAGAGTACGGTGCTGGCAGCAATGGCATTGTCACTTGGAGCCGCCGGAGGTGCCAAGTCGTCGAGCGCATCAGCTATGGCCAAACAAGGAGGATTTGAGTGAAGAGACTGCGCGCCAACTGTATCGTCTGCACCCTGTTGAGTGCACTTGAGTCCCATGTTGGTGTCCTGCATGCCTTGATCTGCAACGCTGTCCACTGCTTGCAATGCATCATGACCACAGTTCGCCCAACCTGCAGTTGCGCGAGCCTTCTTGAAAACCGCGCTACTGCAACCCCACAGACCAATAGTCTCCAGCGTACCCAAGAAGATTGCTCAAGGTTTGATTGGAATGAGGCGGCATGCTTGTTACGGCTATAGCGAGGCATAGCAGCACCATGTTACGGCAGACTTGGCTTCCCCCGGAAGGGCGTTGAACAGTGTAGCAAATCCAATGGAATATATATGCAGAAAGGTCGGAGTACCCACATAGCGCTGGTTTGGTTGTGCAGTAGGGCCGTGTCTGCTGCCTGCAATACTTATGGGCCTGCCGTGCATTCCGTGCAGGGTATGGGACTCAGCAGAATGAAGATGATGCACAGTCCTACAAGTTTTGGCTCGTGCGAGCAGCAGCGCGTTCAAAGCAGGCTTGCCTGTCCCAACCGCTGTAAGCTGTGCAGTTTCGAATGTGTATATTTGGTTGCGTTCGGCCTGAGCAGACTAGTTCTTGCTTATCTATGTGATGTAACCATGCAGATTCCACACACTGCACGCTCACAAGTGATACTTGGCAGTCCATTGCAAGTGCCAGTGCTTGAGCAGGGAAGAAAAGCTTGTCCATAACAAGCGCACAGTGCAATCTGGAACGAGGCTGTGCAGCTGGCTGTTTCTCGCATTGATGCAAGCCTCGTACCTGTCATCCAGGTGATGAGCTCAAACTCTGTGGGGGAAAATCCAAGCTCCAAGATAGATGCTTTCCCAACATACGCCTGCCAAGTGCACCGGTGGTGACAGCAGGTAGCGATGCACACACCCTGTAGGCCGCGCCGCCGGTGGTCAGCACTCTCATCCACTGTATCGTCACCAATGCCTTCACCCTGTTCTTCCCTGGATGGGATGACATTGGCCGACTTAACCGTTGGACCTGCGACTCCCATTCATCTTCTCATATCGCACACCACATGCTTGCATCGCAGCCAAGGCCATGACTATCGGCATGGCAGTGCACAATTAGAAGGGACAGAGCACATTCATGTTGCATAGGTTCAAGGGTTCTGCTGCTGTGTGTGAGCGGTGTTCGCGACCACGCAATCTGGTACTCGCTCGGCAAATAAACGGTGCAAATTGCAGTCAATACAATGAAACAAGCTGATGGAACATGAGGAGCGCTACAGGCAGCGTTATTCCCTGTCGTTTGATTTGGTCTTGGACACCATTGGTCGCCATCGTGATGGAATGAAGTGAGCTCACTGCTCAGGCGCTGTTATCGATACATCTAAAACAACGCGGCGATATTGCATCATGAAGTAGTTCTTGCGATGTGCGTGTTGCTTGCTCGCAACGCGCTGCGGAATGAAATATCTCATGGCATGATCATGTAAAACCCCATCGACCATCGATCTGATAAGTCTGCCCGTACACTTTCCGGATTGCCAAGCTTGAAGAGAAAGGTCTCTGTAAATTCACTGCAACTCCTTCGCAGTGATACTGGTGAAGGTTTTACATACATGCAGTGTTTCTTCTGGCAGTATTTGGATCATTCCTACTTTACCCTCACGTAAGTAGAAGTGATTCACACGCTGGTGTAGGTGCCGAAGTGCACCCAAACAATTATCGAGCATGCGGTTCAGAAGGGGTTTGGGCAGACGCTCTGCGCTGCATGGTGAGGACCGCACCGCGAAGACCGTGCAAGGCACTCCGAATGGCGTAGTCTGTTGCCGCTCCGCACAGGTGCTTCCCGATTGCAACGAACGGCCGCAAATCGCCCGGCCATGCAGCGTGCTTGTTTGCCTCGGCAGCACCATCAGAGAGTACAGACTCTCGGCATGCCATGCTGCCTTGCAACTGGTTGGGTGCAGACGCATCGGACGACTCAGCAATGCCACTGACTTGCGTGACGTCAAAGTCCTTGATGTCTGCGAGGCAACGGATGAACGCGACGGGCGGGGCGAGCTTGCGCAAGATGCGGTCTGCCTTGAGGCGGAAGGTGCGGATGTCATTGAGCACGAAGGACGTCGCCGGCGTGGCTTCTGCAAGCATGAGCGTCAAGTAGCCCTTCCCTGCGCCATACTCCACGAACGTGGTGTCCTCCGCGCGTTGCAGCAGACCTGTGCACCACGTAACAACTTGCCACGAATTGCAGTCCTTGGAATGAGCACCATGATAACCTCACATGGCCAGCAACACTGCATGAGAGTTGCCATGCATTCGGGCAGTTCATACTTGGGGACGGCACAGCTGCAGATAGCGTTCAGAGCTTCCTGATAGATGCCATGCTATGTGCACACCACGTGTGAAATACACCCAGCCTGCTTGGGCGGTGTGTGCTGTCAACATACCGTCAAGCAAAAGGGTACAAGCGATTGGGCTTTAAATAAACACTGATTGAAGAAAACACATTCAAAACACCATACATTGCAAGCACGCACAGGGACAAGCCAGATCATGTACTTGCCTTGATAGCATTTGCATCAATGCCCTGGTTTGTGGCCGCACGGCATGTCTTCAGAGCACCTCTCGACCTGCACAGAACATTCCATGCAGGGAACGGGGGCATACCCACGCGTTCCATGTTTCCGATGATGGAAGCCTGCTGGACTGCATGCTTCATACAGAGTGGCTTGTACTCGATGTGGCGGTCTTCAGGCGACATGTGAGCCTCGCAGTAGCCTGGCCGCATCACATATGTTGGTACATTCTCGACCACACCAGCCTGCATGACTCCCGAAATGATGCCATCACCCATGCATGAGGAACCCTATATCAAAGCATACATATGCTTCGATAGCTTTGATAGCCTCGAATGCTTAACTGTCTGCAGTGCCGCATGCATCAACCCAGTCGCTGGTGGACAAACACAGGCAGGGATACAATTAACATTCCAAGTTCTCGTTGCACGCGGCTGAAGCATGCCGGCCTGATGAACTCAAGGCAGTGAGTTCGTGTTGCTTGCACATGCGGTGAACCTGCAAACCTACAGCAGTGCGACTCGGTTCCGGAACGTGCTCACTGTTTCTGTTCTCGTGACACAGGTTACCTTGCCGGGGCTCAAGGCCGAAGCTCGTTGAGCAAGTCCTTGTGGACATAGTGCTTGATTGCGCAAGCGTGACATGGTTTCCGATTAAATTTCGTTCTCTTTCTGTTCAAGGATGCCAGCGAGTCCTCTTGACCGAGCACAGGGCTCTATATTGAGGCACACCTGCTCCGCAGCCTTGTCAATGCGGTCGACCAAGTGCAGCAGCTGCTTGATGTCCACATTAGCTGCAAATGCTGAACGGTCTGCTGCCGTCGGCAGGGGGTGAGGTGCTTGTATGAAGGTGTCGGCTGACAGGTCAGGCAGGGTCACCTCATCCCACCGGCCCGCGTTTGAGTCCACCTGGTGGTAAGCGCTGCCGACGCGGTTTTGTGTGTGGCGTCGACTGGTACAAATGAGCAAGTGCTTCTCCAGCTCTGACTCGAGGCAGTCACTGCACAGGACTCAGGTCGCATTTCAGAATGACTTGGCCAAATTGCTCACTGTGTCCGTTGTTCATGGATGGAGGCTCAAAACACATCAGGCGTGAAATGTGCCAACTGCGGTCATATCGCAGACATGTATTGGCCCCACATAGTTGTGCATGTGAAGTGATTTGTTATCTGCATGGCTGCCCTTTGGCATCCTTGCTGCTGCTGTAGTTATCGAGGATGCCACCAGACAAGCACGACACCTTGCCATCAGTTTCTCAAAGGAACACAATCAAGAAGAGACGCACTGTCCGGGATCATAGGGGCAAGGTACTCGCTTGGGGCCAGGCTTTTCTGAGAAAGCCAGATGTATCCCGCAATAATCATGACCCAATTTCACATCGAACTTGCAAAACCGCTGCTTCCGGTTTAGGAAAAGTTTGCATTTGTGCTTTGGATGAGTAAGGGAAAGTTTTCTCTTGAGCTCTTCTAATCTGCTACCAGGTTGTTGCATTTCTGGTGACACAAAGCCGAGCATTGGTGCGGCTGCGTCGGAAGAAGTCCAGGACGAGGTAAGAAGCGCACAGGGACTTGTGTTGATCTCCATATGTTTATTTGTCACGTCTATAATAGACATTCTCAAGCAAGACCCGAGTTTCTCGGCGAGTACTGATCAGGATGGACAGGGTGCAGGGTTCTTAGATAGCTGGAAGACTATCCTTTTGACAGCGTCACCCCGGCGCCAGGCCCTGGCCTTGGACCTGACCCAGGGTGCCTATGCAAGACGTGAACACGGACATAGCCTCAGATCATGACCTAGGAGGAAAGGAGTCGCACGCCTCAACTTGTGTAGCGGCTCGAACAAAGAATCACGACGAATCGCAATCATTACAAATTCTCAATGCTGGACAAAGCGGACTCAGGGACCCAACGAGTACGAAAGGATGCAGGATCACTTGCAAACCGAAGTAATTCTTCTGCAGCTACCTGCCAATGAGTATCCAGCATGACATCATGCGCTAGGCCTTCAATGATGATGGGTGTCGTGTGCAAATAGCGAGCTGTCTCGATGCATGCTTCCTGGTCTACCAAGTTGTCGTCGCTGCCACCGAGAACGAAGGCAGGTGGACACTCATTCTGTTTGAGAGGTGGCAAAGGGCACTCAACCTGTGCACAGGAGCGCTCTGTCAAACAGATAAGATGCTCAAATGAGTACATCACGCGCAACGTTCCAGTAAGCTTCTACCAGCCCCCGTAGCTTTGCAGTGGGGCGCGGCATCAATTGAGTACTTAGGCCTGGGATGTCAGCTTCCATGCAACTGTGGAGTACGACAAAGCGATTAGCGGGCCAATTCCCCATTGATATAATTGTACGAACGTTGAAGTCTAGGCCAGCGTGCCGCTAAACTGTCTATTGCATGGTTGAAGTTCTTTAGGCAAGTCCTCGCGTAGGCGCTTGCTTACGAGGGCCTGCCGTTGTTTTCAATCAATTGCTCTCTTTCACAGGGATCGTGTGAAAGACACAACAGCACGCACATGCAACGTGGCGCCACAAGGCACCAACATGGCATGATTTCAGAGTTGGTGTATAGCACCGCAGGGACAGACGAAGTGAACTCAATAACGAACTGCCGATCTCAATGGCTGTGCCTTGACCCACTGGCTCACAAGGCGTTTAAACAAGGGCAACCCAGCCATGCGGTTGTTCAACAACTTGATAGCGGCGACCGCTGAAGCAGTCAAAAGCAAGCATGGATTCTTCATGCTGCGTGAACTCAGCATCGGCCTGTGAGGAGGCAACGCGGTAATGTAGGAATGTTCTCGCTGTTGGCGTCTCTTGGCTCGTGTGACCAGTAGACCAAGCTTGACTGTCCATACCTCTGATGATCCATGATGTTGGTATACGATGGCAAAACTGGTTGCCCTTGTAAGTCTGTGCTGTAGTACTTTGCGTGTCTATGAACACAACAATACCTTGACTCACTCAGTCCCACATGAGGTGGAATATATGGGATGTGCTCACCTGAAGCATCTTGAGATCGAGCAGCGGCACGGATGGGGCGTGTTTGTTGAATAGTTGCTGCAGGCGTTCCAGCTCAGAATTTGGCAAAGATTTGCTGAAGAATAGGCGCCGCAAAGCATCTGTATCTGTAAAGTAGTTTTTTGTGATGAACGACCACGTCACCTGCACGCATAAACCTGGGCAGTGGATGCAGACCTCCTGAGATTTGACTGACACAGCAACTGGCGTTCCGATCTTCAGCTCTTTTCTTTCATGACACTAATCCTGGGCGGTTGTTATTACAACACTACCGCATCCATGTGGACACCGGCCACTTTCGTTGTGCAAGTTCGAAATCAAGTTCGGCATCAACTCGAGGAAATGAACAATTGATGCATGGCGTTATGACAAGGGTGTGAATTACCTTCACGGACAGGAGGGGGGCCTTCTTCACAAAGCGTCCTAGCATGGCTTTATTGCCGGAAGGGGGTGCTGCTGCCATCAAAGCTATGCCCTCTAAGGGGGGGAAGTCCGAATTGTCCTCGCTTATTCCGATGAGGTACCGCTGCGCAATCAGGCCACCAAACGAATGTCCGACCATCAATGGAGGCGCTGGCAAGGCCGCTACTACGCTGGCCAAGTCCTGAGCGTTGGTGGCAAGGTTACCTGCCGCAGGACCTGTGTTTGTGCAGTCACTTCCACCCTGCAGCACGTGCATCAGTCAACAGTGTGCAGATCCGCACGTACAATTCCAAGGAACGCGCAAGTGGATATTGTAGACCCAAATGGTCACATCCAATCAATGCAAGATTGTACAAAGCTTCGTCACAAGAATAAAACCCTAACAGGACAAATCCATTCCACAAGCTGGAGAGCTCTCAATGAGAACGTACGTGACCTCGCATGGATACCGCGTAGATATCAAATCCTGCTTCAGCGAATAGCGGCATAAAATGCTCTGACCAGCACCAGGCAGAGTGCGCTGCACCATGTATGAACAGCATCGGAGCCAGCCCTGGCTTGGGTGCGGCAGCCCGCATTGATAGGATCTCCAGACATGAGCCGTCAGCTAATACGTGTTTTGATGAATCCACACTATGGCGCATCGCCGACATGGGCAGCACGGGCTGCCGTGGACCATTCCGAGGAAACTTGCGGA
Source organism: Nuphar pumila (assembly GCF_984573655.1). NCBI lineage: Eukaryota > Viridiplantae > Streptophyta > Magnoliopsida > Nymphaeales > Nymphaeaceae > Nuphar > Nuphar pumila. The sequence continues at coordinate 9,518 of NW_028323776.1, read as the reverse complement.
ATGGCGAACGATCGAACGACCTTGTCATCGAAGAGTGCACGCGCATCTTGGTGAGTTTCTATCGGGTATCTCTTGTTTATTCACGACTGGTATGCTCGTCGTAAGTGGCGAGCAGTGAGCAGCGAATGGAACGCCGTTCACCAGGAACTCGTTCATAAGAAGCGATCACATGCAATGCCAATGGTGTTGTCAGCACCCACCAATGACGTGGCTTTTATTGCCATTACAGACACTGATATACCTTGACAAGGCCTTTCTTTTCGAACACTACGTTGTCGATGTGTGCATGAGACTCGAGTGTCTTGTGAAACTCGGCTAATTAGTGACAGGCTTGTTAGTGACAGGGCCATTTGAGTGACAGTCTCATTCCCGCCTAGCGATCTGGATAATCAGGCGGCCAAAGTGCATGCAATTTGTCCCTGTGCACGATCGAGTCAGACAACTGGTGCACGAAGCCTTTGTGCATTTGTCAAAGGCTGGCGGTGAGTCTGGGCGGCAGCACTGGCAGTCCTGCTGCAGGTCCAACTTACAACTCTCCCCACAACGCATGCATGCACCGGAGACGGTCGTCAAATATCATGCATTGCGGGCAGGATTGAGTCGAAATTGGCTGCATGGGGCCGCACGCAGCCAGGGAGTATATTGTACGCAGAAATCTCGAGAGACATGATGATGTATCTTTTTACAACACTACCGCATCCACATGGACATGCCGGACTAAACTTACCTTGGTAAACGTGCACATTTCCTGAGCATCGACTTCATGTGGACCGCCTCGTCCAGACTGTGTAGGTTGTTGCGTTGATGCTCTATTTCGGATCGAATTCTTAGGCTCAATGTAATTACCAAGCAGCACATGTTCGAGTAGCTCTAAATACAAATATGATGGCAAACTGGTCAGGAGTAGCAAGCAGAAACAGGTGAAAAGCAGAAACCTGTTGCAAATTTGAGCAGAGTGACCCTTGAACTAGCTGCTGCTTTACGCGAGCCATGTCACATGCTGACGTACAAAGTCAACGATCGTCCGCACTTGGGCAACGTCCAGTGTTGCAATTCCCACACTCAAATATAGTTGCCTGCAAGTCCGCAGATACCATCATTCATGGGTTCCCGCACACGTGGATAAAATGGGTGTAGGCCAACAGTAATCCGAGATCGTGCTCAAGTGAAGATGTTACCTAAAATGATATTCCTGGCTACACAACACGAAATGCCTTCCACCTATGTAGAGCACCATATTGGAACGGGATTGGGCGCAAGGGGCAGGGTGGATTTGTAGGAATCTTTATGCCAGTGCCGTTACACGCATGGCTACCAGGACTAGTCCAAACTGGCACAGAGACCCCCAAGAATAACCCCACACAACATGCAGGCACTTGGCTTACCAGTTTCCATCAACATGATTGCGCCACGCGCGTGCCTCTCGGCCGAGAACCTCTGAAGGAGATGCTGATATGCGGAGTTTAAAGGGACAAGCAACGGCGGCAAGACAGCAGAAAGCATCAAGGGCGCACACAAGCACGCAATAGTCTTGGTTGAGGGAGATACATGGGCAGCATGCTGTCCACCGACATCATAAGCAGGAACCTTCTGCACGCAACGAATGCACCCAGTGACACTTAAACGTTCGCGTACACGTCTCAATCAGACCTAGAAGTGGAACCACGAAGGATAGCGCCTTGCGACCATGAAGAACAGCGCCTTGCATCTGCGAGTTGCTGAGATAGAAATCCCGTACTCAACTGACCTCTTTCCCTTTTATACAAGTCTGTCGGCGCAATAATACATAAATCAATCAATCGGGGATCCGCCAGGCCCCCGGCACCGCAAGACGCGACAACGGAAACGTAACATACCCATGGGGCTTCGGCCTCATGCCCAGGCCGAACCTGGGGCACAGGCGGCAAATGCGTTGAAATCCGACAGGTTGATATCGGACGCACTGAAGTTAATCAAATGTGTTCTTACTGGCTCAGATTCGGATACGTGTGGATGTGTGTGGTCCATGTAGAGGATGCCTGGACAAAGGGAACCTTTACACTATGGCTCGGCCATCATAGGACACTATGACCATGGGCATCGCCCATCATAGGACACCCGCCTCTTAAGCAAGTGGCCATGGCGTGCGTCCTTGTTGGGCCAACTTGCAACGTCGAGCAAATTCGACTGTCATGCAATACAGATGATACTTCTCAACAATACTCATGGCTGCCACAGACAGGTCTTGATGCCTCCAATCACGATCTTCCTCAAATTCATAGAACGTCTTATATCATGGTTTGGAATTTGGGAAGGAGGATCATGATTGAAGGCATCGACGGGCTGTCTTGGGCAGGTACTGTCTGTACCTACCCCTGCTAGCCTTTACAGTGGCAGGCAGGAGGTTACTCGAAACCCTGACACCTACCGAATAGGATGGATGGGGGACGGGTAGCTTGCACAAGCAGCGGCAAGAGCATCCCTTTAATTAAAAGTCACAAGCTGACGTCACAAGCGAACACCGGTGTGCTTGAGGAAGTCAAAAACTCGCAGTTGGAGTATAAATCGTACTTCGTGCAGCCCGCAGCATTGGAAAGAGCTGCTATTTGTCTTGCAAGCAGGCTGTGCTCCTCCACATCTCTCTTGCCCAGTAGTGTCTGTACAGAGTACGTTGTGGGCCCCTCCACGGAGTTGTCTTGCCTGGAAACCCCACGCGCTACCATGTCATCTCAGCATATAATCACTTCGGGCACAAATAGGCAGCTGCAACAGAAAATAGGAGAACTAGGCTGTTCACGGTGAATATAAAGTGCAGCCACGCGTGGTTACTTGTTGCTAGGGGACAGACGCGAAGAATGCCAGAGGGTAGCATCAAGTGCAAACTTAGTCCCTGCAGGATCCCCATTGTGAATCGTGGCCCGATGCAGCGCCTGCAAATGACATAATGCTGAAATTGATGGCCACCCTTGATTCTGCATTTGGCATTCTCAACTGGGTTGCATTGCCTCAGGTGAACCCTTCTGGGCAGTGCCGTCCATCGAGAGAAGTTACGGTTCCAAAAAGTACACTGCAGCACAACAAGAACCTAGATAAACTTACATCAAGCTATACAAATACACTTATAACGATTTAATCTAATGCTCATGAGCTGGTTCATGTGAACGCACTTGGCGAGCAAGATGGTGCCCATGGTTCGAAGCTGTGAGACGACAAGCAGATTGGCGTTGCCATACGCAGAGAAGAGTACGTCAGTTTCTTTCTCTCCGCAAACCCATTTCCATGTACTTGTTTGCACTTCCGTGGACGTCATCTGTGCTCTGAATCCCGAGACCTGACAGGTTGAAACCACTAGTTCAAAGCATCGTACTATTCTATAAATACGCTAAGACGAAGTGTTGACATATGCATCTCCTCGTGGGCGAGCACACCGTATGCGGTGCTTAGGGCTGGCACAAGCAAGTCATCTCGTCAAAGCGAGAACCGTAAGTTCAAGATTGACACAGGATATGTTGGGAAATGGAGTAGTGCTAGTTGAAACATGCACGCACACCACTGCATTCTCTTTGCACACCGCCTGTTTCTGGTGCCGACTATCTGAATCACCCCTGAGGCCCTGGCCCCCAGGGCCTAGCCCGGGGCCCCAGGTCGGCTATCTGTGCCAACGCATAGGTTCAGTTCGTTGCCCGTCATGTTCTAATAACTGAAAACTTTCATGACGGGAAGACAAAAGTTGGCAGTGCTTCCGTGCTGTCAATGGCTGTCGTGCATGCCTGGGCGTTGACGTCTCGGAATATGGGAGATCATGCGTTCCCAGGGAAAAGTGCAGGCACAAGCGATGTAGCTAGAAGAAAATGGGCGATTACAAGCCATGAGTATCACAGCCACGGCATATCACGTTTCGGCGACAGCCAACGACCATGTGAATGTTGACAGGACGATTGCGAAACCAGAGTCGGCCTCCTAAGACTCGCACCCCCCTTACCGTTCATCTCCCTACTTCTATTATCTATGAATAAAATAAGTTGTTGCCGCTTGGAAATTTTCTGATGCGACCGGGTTGTCGGTAAGTATTATCTCAGGATCAACATGGAACTGGCGTGATGGAGGCTGTGCCAAGCCAAGCATCGCACATGGCTGCGTAGTCAAACACCTGAAACCTAAATGTGGTGATAATTACCATTGTTTATGCGTCGCTGAGTGCATGCATTGAGACGTGAGAGTCGCAACACTTCGATTTTGCCATCAGCCCTTGCACAGCGTCGCAGACTGCATGTTCATTTCACGCGTGAATATGCTAGACTAAAACGACTTTGCTTATTCGGATTATTGATCCTTGCATCGGTGATTAATGTTGGCTGGATACTGATTACATCAGGCGAATGTGATTTACCGCATGAACTTTGCTTTCCTAGCATGGTCCAAGAGACGTGGATTGAAGCTTGTTGCCGAGTAATTTCGAGCTGACTGTGACGCGTCTACTTGTGATTAGCATTTTATTTTCAGTTCTTATCAGGAAATCAGAACATTTGCCTCTTCTTTGTGCGACACTCCCAGCTTTCTTGGGTGCATGACCCTGCATTGCATCGAGAATAGCTCCCACACAACCGTACCCTTTCCTACGGAAAAAAGGAAGCTCTTTAAGTTTGTTTCACTGGCTGATCATCCACAATTTTCGGAACGTGATCTGCTACTGCCCTTGGATGGCCTTCAGTATGCGGGTTGCTGACGACTTTGAAGTTGAGCCGGAATCTTCGAGCTCCTCAGACTCAGGTAGCAGGGACCTGGCACTGACCGCACTGCGTGAGCGTCTGCTTCAAGATGTGATGAAGGAGAAAGGGGGGGAATGGCAAGTCGACGGAAAAGACGCTACGCAGTTGCCGCCAATCGTCACAGGTGTGGTGCAAGGACGCCCTAGCCGCAAACGCCTGCTCACCAGTGAAACGTGTCACATCAAGTGCTGAAGAGATGCGTTTCATCGCCACCACCCCGAAAGCGAAGCTCAAGTCAGTCAAAAACATGTCATTTGGACAAAATATTACACGGCGCAATCAGATTGAGCTCACTTGCACACGCACGTGCAGGAGACATCACACACTTGGTTCAGCAGCTTAGGGACAGTGAGATCTTACGCGGCATTCGCGAAGGTACAGGAGGTGGAATGAAGGGGGTTGCGCTGAAGGGAAGGTCCGGAGATGGCATCAGCCGCACACATCATCGGCCTGCACATCCGCTTTCCAAAGCCGTTCCAGTCGCGCTGCGCGGTGCATGGCAGCCAATTCAAGCTTCCAGAGCAAGGCTACGAATGCTGGATGCGCAAAGTCAGGTACAGATTTCTCTCTCAGTCATTCGGAACCAAGCGCAGTCCCTAACGCCCACCCCTTTTGGCCTTGTGAGTGGCGGTGCAGACGGTGTGCATGACTGCTTCAACGCTGACGCAGCAACGTTGCTTTATGAGTGTAAGACTAGTTGCATTTCAGCCTGAGCTGTGATGTCCTGCCTACTGGGACTTAAACCTTCTGTGGGTGTCATCGACACTTCTGCAAGCGTTTTCCCTGATAAGAAAGTGACAAATATCCCTTTCTGACTCACCAAATGTTTTTTGAATATCGCACTTTCAGCATATATTGTCGACGTCCGATCTCCACATTTTGCATGCTGCTGCAACAAGTTCATGACGATGTTCATGACAAGTCTAAAAATAAGCACGTCAAACAATTGCTTACAAAACAGTGGCCAGATTCATGATCGGCACATGCAAAAGCAAGGATTCTATGCATTTTGCCATCACCAAAATGCAGGCTTGACAAATTCATGTCCGGTGACATCACCAAATACTGACAAGACAAGACACACGTCAAAACACAACAGACTGCCCTTCATTTGTACGGCTAAACTATAGGACATGGGTCAACCTTTAGCGCTTGAAAAGCTCTTGGATCAAAACCTGTGACTGTTCACTCATGGGTGTCCACTTTCCTGGATGTCCGGCAGGGCGTCACCCTCCTGCGTGTGTCAGGTTTCGACCCCCAATGCAAAGTCATGTTGTTTTAGACAAACATGACTTCGTTCGGGCCTTTTGCAATCAGCTATGCAGTTTGTAACTCAGTAACCAGTACACTCGCCTTCTACAAGTTATCATGCTTATGCAAGTACGACAGGTGTGCCTTTGCTTTCAGGAGGATGATGAGAAAGCATGACGTATTGCAGTAGGTGGTGCAGCAACACACAAGCCTTTCTGAAGGTTCATTTGCTTGTGAAGGATGAGGCGAACACCATGCCAACAAGCAACGAGAACAATGCCGGCCATGAGGTCCGTGCCGATGCCCCATCATCGCTACCGGCTGCTCCAGTCGCGATAGCCTTGGAGTTGTCGAACACAGTCCCTGCGCAGCACGGTCTGGATGGTACGCTTCGAATTCTGCAACTCACCGTGCATATGTCGCAGCCCAGCGTGCCATCAAGCTTAAAAGTAAATAAACCAATTGATCGATTTACGTGCCATGCCCGCAGGCAAGAGGCGCGTTACCCATGGGCTTTCAGCCTCATCCACAGGGAGAACCTGGGGAAGATACTTGTGACAGATACCACTGCATGCCGTGCTTTGAGCACTCGCATGAGAATGTTGGCATCTCGTTGTTTTGTTGACTAGACCTGTCTTACTATTTTGGATGACTCATGGACGGTGGACAGTGACAAAATTGACGATGATGTGTGAATTGCCGTGTGAATTGATGGACGAGCATATAATGATCGTCTGTGTGCATGGAATGCCAAGTCGATCGTGACCGCCCTTCCCTGTGTGGTTCATTGTGCTGCTACCTTATCTGCGTAATGTCATTCAACAGAGAACGCCTAAACAATGAAGGGCGCTGGTGCCTGGACTGTGCACCTACCACTATGAAACGTGACAGAAGCTTGACAGCTAGGTGGAGGGTTTCCAAGCCTGCATTCCATGCCAGCAACGTTATATGCACACCAATAGTATGTGCGCTGCAGACAAAGACGTGGGAAAGCCGCAGGCTTCTGGTGGGGTGGAATCTGTAGTGTCCCCCAGGCTCAGCCGGTCGCTGGTTAGCATTGGCGGCATTGACCAGCTCGTCAAAGCTCCTCAGGAAGGCGCTTGTGAGACATTCAGAACATTCAGCATGGGGGAAGCGACTGGATGCGATGCCGATTCCAGCACATCCGGGCAGTTGCCTGCAAATGAGCAGGAAGCACGCCCTCGTGTCTCAGCATGCGCAGGAGCTGTATCGCCTCGTTCCGTAAGGCATCTGTATAAGACCTTGAACGGACCGCCCCCTTTAAACGTTGTCTTTCCCTCCATGTCACCAGTTGCAATCCGGACCAAGGGCTGGCTGACCATGTCTCATCCGCAGCGGCATCTAAAAAAACCCAGCTTTCTCAACATCATGGCGACCATACCTTCGAGCCTCCCTGCAGGCAAGCAGCTGGGTAGCTGCGCTGTGCAGCCCCTATCTGTTCATCGAAGCGCAGTTGATGTACTGCTGCATGCACAACGTGTGCGAGATCGTTGCCAGTACGCCAGATCATGGTACCGCTCACTGGAGGTGCGACTCTGCCCCGAGGCCTTCACGTTTGTTTTCGTTTGCCACTGGACGCAATGCACTCAACCGCAGTGTTCGAATGTTGAGATCTTTGGAACATGAGGCCGCTTCCCACTGTAACATGGTGGACCTTGCACCACAAGCGTGTTATGCTTGCTTCCCGTTCAGGATGTGGAGATGGCCGACACTAGTCAAATTGGCGTGCCAGGTGGCTACTCAGACGTGCGGACAACGTGGGTGCGTGTAGTAATCATGAATGCACATTGCAAATGATGGGACATTGTATGTTCCTCGCAGCAAGCTTGGTTTCAGTCTTTCTGTGTGCTTTCTGTTCTTCGCTGTGATGACATGTGTGCTGCTGCATATCCTGAAGCAGAGCCGATCACGTTAAACTTCTCAGTCCACCTGTTGGTGGGGAATAGAAGTTCATTCCGCCGAATGTGACTCCCAGGTAGGTGGCTGTGATGGCAGGCGGGGTACATCGGAATGTAAGCTGGTTTGTGATTTCATGAATTGTGCGAACTGTGACGAGCGTACATGTGCAGAAAGTTGGTCTGGTGGGCTTGGGCACTGGTGACATCGAACGCCTTCAGCCTGCGCTGATGTTGACCAGGCTTGGCCAACATCCCGCTCCGTCCACGCTCTTCAGGGTTGGCCAGAGTACCCAATCGCTCAGGTGCAATCATTTCAGGACCCGATAAATAGCGTTGCGTGATATTCCAAGCTAGCAGGTCCTGATTTCCCTGACACAAGAACTCGTACTGTGATGCTCTCCACAGTTTCTTGAGCGTTTGTTATGGCAGGTTCGATTTTTTGAGCGAAGTGGGTGAAATAGCAAGGAGCAAAGAATGCTGCTCGGCTACATTTGATGTCAGTCTCTTGTCCCTGAAGTTGTTGTCAGCGCCAGTCCGTGGTGGCCCTACTTGACGCGACTCCTGGAATGCCACATTGAGAGGGAGGATGCCAAAAACGACTCGTACTCGTGCTGGTGGTTGCAAGGGTCCTTCCATGAGAGCTGAAAGATTATCTATGCTCGAACGCTGTTTCGTTATGTCAGATCCAAAGGCTCCTCTGGAATTCAGTAGACTGTTGTTGCTTATATTGATGCCAGCGTGGTCAGGACCGAACCTGGAGAGATCGATGCACAGCAGCACAGCCAATATTGTAGTGGCGCCGATCGCAAACAGCAACAGTTCCTTCCTCCCCAAGTCTTCCGAGAAGACAGAGTGCAAACTCTTGGACCAAGAGTTTGAAATCAGGCATCTCTGCCTGGATATTAGATGCCAGCTGAACGCATGGCCGCATATCAATATCGTCTGAAGCTCCGGAGGATCCTGCGAGGTACGCCAGTGGGGCCATAGGATGCATGGCATCTCCCATCTGCTGCGATGCTGGGAGTCACTATCCATTAGAGTGCTTGTGAATGTCCATTTCAGCTGCTGTATATACCACGTGACGCAAGAATAAGCTTCGTCACGTTGTTGCGCCGTAGTCAGGCACGAGGCAGCAAGAGAAGCGCCAGGGCGCGGCTGTGAGCGGTACTGCAGGGTCAGGTTGGCTGGAGCAGTGGAGCCGCCTGTTCAGAATTTCCCACTACCAGCACATAAGATAGCAGAAATCACAGGGATGCAATTGACATTTGGCAATCACTTCCGTCTAACCTTGAGAAGGAAATGTGTGTTAACACAACGTCGATGGGTGACGCACCGTGCGTCACCGGTTGCGATTGGAGAATTCCAGGAGCACATAACTGCCTACCTGGAATGTGCCAGGCACGTGGCTGGACATCTGCCAGTGCATACAAGGAATGCGCTGTATTGTAAAGTCACTTCGTCTTCCTGTTTATCCATACCAAGTCTGCTGACCTCGTTTCCGGCAACGTCGCTGAAGGTGCGCATAAGCATCCGAGAGTAGAAAGCAACACCCGTTTCGAGCTGATTCTGAAAATCACTGTCACTGTGTTGTGAGAATGGT
>NW_028323775.1:0-29423 GCF_984573655.1 Nuphar pumila | reverse complement strand
TGAGCGCGCTTCAGACGCTGAACCTGGACTGCAACGCCCTGACCGCGCTACCGGACCGGATCGGGGAGCTGAGCGCGCTGCAGACGCTGAGCCTGACGGAGTGCAAGGCCCTGACCGCGCTGCCGGACCGGATCGGGGATCTGCGCGCGCTGCAGACGCTGGACCTGGCGAGGTGCTTGGGGCTGACCGCGCTACCGGACCGGATCGGGGAGCTGAGCGCGCTGCAGACGCTGAGCCTGACAGAGTGCGACGCCCTGACCGCGCTACCGGACCGGATCGGGGATCTGCGCGCGCTGCAGACGCTGGACCTGAAGGAGTGCTTGGGGCTGACCGCGCTACCGGACCGGATCGGTGATCTGAGCGCGCTGCAGACGCTGGACCTGACGGAGTGCTTGGGGCTGACCGCGCTACCGGACCGGATCGGGGATCTGAGCGCGCTTCAGACGCTGAACCTGGAGTGCTGCATAGCCCTGACCGCGCTACCGGACCGGATCGGGGATCTGCGCGCGCTGCAGACGCTCAACCTGTACCAGTGCGACGCCCTGACCGCGCTACCGGACCGGATTAAGGAGCTAGAGAGAATGGACTGCAATGTCATAACAACTTTGAATCAGTTGCCTGTGATTTTCGATCTGAATGTGGAGTGAATGAAATGCGTTGTAATGAGAGCAGATGTTGTTGAGCGGCGTGGGCTTGAAATCGATGCTGCACGAGAGGACACCAACGTTTCAAGAAAGCTGCTAGTACCAGCGATGTGTTTGTAAGGCGTATCCACGAGCTGTGTCCCACCAGCGGGTGAATGGCATAAATCTCCGGAGTGCCATGGAAGTACGCTCTGGATATCTGTCAAGAAGTCCAACACCTTGGGCAGCTCAGGTGCTGGGACGTTGATGTTCGTGATGTTGCCGTACGCCGCATCCACAGGAGTGTGAGGACTCGCCTTACAGCAAGGCTGGCAATGCAAAACATCTGCGAGCGCGCCTTGGAGTCCTGCTTCGACATCGACCACGGGGGGGCCGCTCTTCAAGGGCGGAGAGGACGCGTACTGCCACCGCATTTGACCGCCACGGAGAGGTCTTTCCAAACTTCAGCACATCCGCTCTTCATGTCGAGTATGGTAAATGGTACCACTAAATTATTTTGCGCTGAGAAAGGTGTCATCCATGAAAGTTGTAGTCATGCTTGACTCATATTGATTCTCGACCCGCGTTCCTAACCTTCAAGAATGTCAGCCATTGTGTCCGGTGTAAAAAGGGGACGTGCGCTTGATATATTGTGCAGCACCATGCTTGACGTCAATGAAGCCATCAAGGTGTTCGAGTCGTTCGGACAGAAGTTGGAGGTCAAGCAGTACCGGAAGGGCTCAAGTGTCGGCAATTTCATCAAGAGCACGATGCATGCATGCCGCACTCAAGGCATCAGCTACCTCGTGCTCGACAGCGACGTGACTTCTGACGTTTACGAGAGTTTGTATGGCTCCCACTTTTCAGAAAGCGGGTCTGCAGTCTTGTTCACACCTATGGGGCGCGTGCTGGTCGAGTTACCGGAGTCTGACATCATCTGGGCAGCACGGATCGTGTCCAAAGTGTCAGTTGAAGATACACGCTGCTGTGTGTGCCTGGAAGTCCCAGGAACTCCAGCACATTGCGCCAAGTGCAGCGCGCCGTTGTGCGCCACCTGCTTCATGAACATCGCGCTCACTGAGTTCACCAAGGACGAGGACGACCTCTCCATGGAGGACCTGCAGCTGCCATGCCCCACATGCCGTGCTGAGGTTCCTATGTACGCCTGGGCCTCTAAAGCCTGCTTCCCAGCCTTCACTCGTTCCTTCCCTGACTTCCAGACAGCCATCAAGAAGGCGATCGCCAAAGGCTCTCGCCCATTCGCGTTTGGAACGGCACTTATGTCAGTGGATGCTGCCGAGGAGATCGGCGGATTTTGGCTCGACAATGAAGACATCCACATGCAGGACTTGGGGTTCATGTGGGTCGAAAACGAGGACGTGTACCGGACCGTCACGGTTGACGGAAGTGACAACGGAACTGACAAGATGATGGGGCAGGTGGATTCGTGTGCGGCGATCGTACTCGGTCGTCTCCCCAAAGACGTCTCGGAGTTCCGAAATTTCAGAAAGTCACAGCCAGAAGGCAAGGTGTTCATACAGCTCGCAGGCATGGTTCATGATGCTTCGGATGCGTTCCCGTTCTACGCCACATACGTGGCTCTGCGCAGGATGAAAGAGCGTGAGCTCGACGACATGGTCAAGCAAGATCGTGAGTTCGTCAGGATCAACGAAGTCGTCAAACTTGCACGCAAGCGATGGGAAGAGGAGAAGAAGAAAGCCCTCGAGGAGCAAGCTGCTCAGCACGAGGCGAGTATGTTACAAGAGCGCTCAAAAGTCGCGCGCATGGAGCGCGAGACAAGGGAGATGGGCTATTTTGACGTCCGGTATCAAGAGAAGTGCATCGAGGTTGCAAGAGTGGAACTCGAGAAGCTGCAGTTGCTGCAGAGAAACCCGGAGCTGCGCCAACTTGAGCTCGCCAGGGTCAACGCACAAGATGCAAGCCCTTGAGCGTGACTCAGACCCCCATTTCAAGTCACATTCCAGAGCTGTTTAGCGGAATTGGAACGGTATTGATGGAAAGCGATTACGGCTCTGACACATCACCGTACATAATCACATATTTAATTGTAATAACAATCAATACTTTTAGAACATACGGGGAAATTTACAATATACGGAATGATTACAGCGTTACGGGTACTTTTACTGCGGCTCTGCAAAAGTACCCCCGGGCCCAGGGCGTAAAGGAGGTAGGGTGTTCGAGGAGCGGGTGAGCGGGTGCCGTAATGCCGTATAGCCGCAAGCAATTGCAAACGTAGCGCTAATCCAAAAGCCAAATCATCTGCCAGTATCAAATGGGACACTCCTGTATGAGTTGTATGCGTCGCCAAGGGCCACAATACATGCAGGCAAAGGTGTAATGAAGCCATGAGCAAGACCAGATCTCATCTTCCTTTTCGGGAAAAAACACAACTTTTTCTTATTACTGCTGCAGGAGAAATCCAGGCCCAAGATCGCAGCGATTATGTGATGTTCCGGCAGGTGGCATTGATTCCGGTGAAGTGGACACACCAAGTGAGACACAATGATCATTATCATAGCTGCTTTCAGCTGACGAGATTGCTCAAGTGCCGGAAGACACAGTATGGCAACTGCACCAAGTTTAGTGTCCATAACAACACATAAAATGTGTTAGGTGGTTTCACATGTGCCTGCTTGTGTCAGTGTGCAGCTTGGCTGCCACTGTGCGAGCGTTATCTGCGTCATGACCTGATTTAGGCCGTCGACGTCTTCAAGCTATCGGCTTCTTGTGCATATGGTTAATTCCATGACCACCATGATAGATGCTATTGCTGATACATTAGTTAACGAATTCATTAAGTCCTCGTACATACATATGCGTTTTCGTGCGCCCACTGAACACGCTCTACTGAACGGAAGCCCTCCGCCCTCATCACAGTCATCAGCGCTATTCGACACTCTATCTATTTGCGCTAACAGTCTAGAGCTGTTCGGAACTTTCCCAAGGTGCGTTGTAAGTGGTGTTGCGCATGCCATCATTCCCACTTAACCTCCCTCGGGTTTACGGAGAGTGTGTCTTGCTATTAACATAAGTCAATTCCATTCGCTCCTAGACTCGCTTTAAAGCAATTAAAAAAGTCCGTGCACGTCTGAACACCTCTAGCCACTGGCCCTCTCACCAGACACGGCCTGTATCAGCGATGCATCGTCAAGACTTCAGCGCCCCAAAGCGGCTGTCAGGCTGAATGTGAACAAGTGTGTGTGCGAGCAGGCACTGCTGGCGGATTTTGGAGCGTCTACTTAGCACAGTTACTAATCGAAACTTCACGTCTGACGGTATTCAACGCTTTCGATGACATCAAGCCATCATAAGTAGGTAGCATAATGTGGTAGATTAATGTTTTTCGCTGTCCTTGATTCGGCCACTAGCAATATGAGTTAGGAGACGCTCTGAAGCGACCAGACCAGGGGTTCATTCCGCATTTCTTTTTGTGTTAATTCGGTGCAGCTGGTCGTGCATCACGTTGATGAAGCTCGTTGTGTTTGTTCGTTTGGACCGTGGATCCTGATGCGGACTTTTGAGATGGCAAAAATGGTGTACAGACTTGCAACTGCGTAGCATTGATGCCATCATGTCCCCTTGTGCCGCACAGATATTTAGTTTCCTGGGTGCATCCGGAGTCCAAGAAACATGGCATCCGGCCTGAATAATTTTCTCATGTGATGGTAAGGATGGTTGGTTTCACCGGAATTTTGGGCATGTGATGGAAACCGAGGCCGCCCACCGACAACCAGTGGACGAATGAGGTACTCATGCCCTAAACCGCGGCCAAGCATCCTTCTTGGGCGAGAAGGAGGATTCGGATGTAGGTCACATCCGCGGCCGAAGAGGCAAAAGTATGCTGTTGGGAAACCACGGCATGCCACCTAGCCCGAAATGGCAAAAGTGCTGATCTGAACGTATATTGTGACCACTAATGGCTCTAAAGTATCAAAACAACAATAGCACGGGATGGTTGAGGCGCATAGGCAATAGTCCGATCCGATTTTCGAACAGCGACATGCTCCGTGAAGTGCAGGTGGTCGAGATGCTGGCGATAAGACGGAGCAACTGGCTTGGGTTGGCGTGCCTGATTCTGGCAACAGCTGGGACAGTGTGTGAAGCAGGTGAACCATCATTCATTTTTGCCGCTCCGGCCGTGGTGCTGAAACTGCATGCTCTTGTATTCCTGCTTCATTTGATTCTGATGACCGAGCCAAAGTTAGCTGTCTGTTCGGGCTGGCACCAAGACGCTGTTTCCAGTATTACACAGAACAATACATTTCGTATCGGCCACGGTCGTCGTGAACTTTTTGAAATTGAGACATGCGACTGTCCCAAATGGCGTGCCCTTCTCAAATGAACGGCGGAATGTTGGGATCAAACAGGACGGAACGTGACTCGTGTGATGGTGTTGCTTCCCCATGTTCTCGTCAGATCGATGCGTGCACATGCAATCACTCATGCCACGTATGGATGCGATCCTTCCCAACTGTATTTAATGGTTCATGGGTGGTCGATCATGGTTCGAGGGCACTTTGATGTCCATTGCCGTCCCATGAATTGCTGGAAAGAGCGTCGTTCGTGGCCTGTATCCAGCCTTTTTGCTGAGACTGAAGTATGCTGCATGGAAATTTCAATCTGGCATCACGACCGCGTGACCCATCAAGATATCAGGCCAGCACTGAAAATCCACGACACAGTTTGTTTGCTACGAATCTGGTCAGCGGAGGGAATCATGGTACTTAGAGAGGCAGAGTTTCTGAACAACAAAGTCTGGAGGAACATGTGGGGAACAAGCGCGGCGTTGACAAGCGGGGTGTGCAACAGGGGCATAGTATCACTATGCCACCGCATCAGTCCTACACATTTCCAAACGATGGCATTCCCTATGTGTCCGGAGATGCGTTGGTGGGCATGGGTATCACGGCAGACTTGGTCTCCGTTGCCATCAGCCACGACGCGCTGGCCGCATTTTGTTGTGTGGATACGCAGGGCTGTTTGAGGCGGGTGAAAAGACCTGCCGATGATGGCCTCAATTTCCTGACCGTCTCTGCCGCCATCCGAGACATGCCCGAACACAGGGACACAATTCTGGGCTGTTTGTGTCCCAGGAAAGTCTTGCCAGCTCTTCCCACTTACACAGTCAATGGATGCGACGGGATGTGGGTCACCAGCGCGGACCTCGCTCGATGTACGGGCATGGAGAGCGCTGGCATATTGAGCTCGCTTGGGATTGGTCAAATGCTTTGCATTGGAGACACGGATGGATCGCTTACCAAAGCGGGTACGAGCCGCACTCGCGGTTGCGGCGCAATGGTTGCGGTGGCATGGCTGCAGCGCGCTCCGAGCATGGCTGCCGTCCGCCCCCTGCTCGCCACTGCCGTGCCCGGCGTGCCGATTGCCATGGGTGCGCCTCCACGCGTGCAGAGAGCCAGCAGTGGAGTGAAACGGCCCCGCGACGGGGCAACAAGCTTGCGCATGAGCAGTGTCAAGATGACGGTGACCTCACATCTGAAAGACCCAGCCGCACGCCAGTTCCTAGAGGCGATCGTCGATTGTCTCACATGCCTCGCGATTCGGGTCCTACCTCCTGAACCTACACGTCATGCGGCTCTTGGACGACTCAGGCGGGGTGCTGTCAGACAAGCCAGCTGAACAGCCTTTCTGCCTGAGCAAGCTCGCCCGCAAGGCCATGGCCGCGGCGCGATGCAAGCAGCCCAAGGACGCTGCGCTTGCAGTCACGTTTGCCCGTCACCCTGTCTTGGCAAGCCTCGTCGACACCTCGCTGCCGGACGTGGGCAACGCATTGTGGCATGAAGCGCAGGACTACGTCAGGAATGCCTACACCACCCTACAGGAGGCTGGACCGTTCCGCCTGGCCAAGCTGATGAAGGCTGCCTTGAACTCAGCCGTGCCGGATGAGCGTGGGCATCGCTCACACGCTGTGCGCGGTCTGGTCGCTTACGTGCAGTCACGTGCGGCCTCACCGCCTGACGACATGCCGGCAGAAGTTGTCGCGCTTGCCGAGAAGTACCGCGACATCTACTGCCAGAAAGACCTCCAAGCCAACTTTAGGGTGCACGCGTCGCAGGGTGCGGCAGACAAGGACCGCAAAGTCCGCAGGATTCTGGAGTTGTACTGGCACATCGGCCGCGACATGGAAGCGCTTGCTTCAGACGCTGCCACATTCTCATACTTGCCCGTCAGCAGCCTGAAGAGGCGCCATGTCACCATCGACAACGCCGGATTCGCCAGAGCCATGCGCACCGTTGCACACGGCATGGACTCCTGCGGTCTGGACCCGGAGGCGTTCACGTCGTTGTTCGTATCAGGTGGAGACCTTGGCCGCCGCAAGGACGTGTCGTGCATCAGAAGTCCTGGTCAGGGCTGGGCTCTGGGCAAGAGCTTCAAGACGGACGGCACCTCATTGATCATGACGTACGTGAAGAATGTGGTCAAGCAGACGCCGCCCGCTCCGACGCAGCTTGACCTTCGCAGCTGCCGTGTCATCGGTGACGATCCGGGCCGCGTCAACATCCACACCACATGCGAGAAGCGGCCCGATGGCAATTACGTATTCAGGCAGCTGACGCGGGCTGACTACTACCGCGACGCCAAACTGGACGATCTCCAAGCCAGCCGGGAGCGCCGCCATCAGCAACATGCGTCCGAGGCGCTCGTCGCTTTGAGTGGTACCGTGCGTCACACTACGGACCCGCTCAAGTTTGAAGCGTACGTCAAGTAGGTCACTCGACATGCGCAGGCATTAAGGGCCGCCTACGCCAGCCGATCCGCTTGCAGCGAGGCGTTTAGGTTCAAGACCAAGACCATCGACAGATTCATCATGAGCCATGGAAGAAGCGAACCGGGGTACACGCTGGTGTACGGTCTGGGCGACGCCAAGTGCAAGTGCAGCGGCCGCGGCGAGCGCTCAGTGCCAACAACGTCGTATGCCGCTCGCATCCGGGCAGCGTACTCGCACTGCATCACCCTGCTCCCGGTCGATGAGTTCGGTACGACCAAATACTGCAGCGTGACCCACACGGAGCTCGCGCCTGCCTGGCGGCCCACACCGGACGGGACCAAGCTTTTCACGGATCGCGATGTCAATCTCTGCAAATCAGAGGCCATCACAACATTGGGGTCGTCACATCCGTGCCAAGCTTCGCCCGCGCAGCTGCAAGGCCTGTGCCCGTTTGCCGCTGACAAGTGGGTGCCAATCGACCGCGATCGCAACGCAGCGCTCGCCATCGCAAATCTCACAGGCGTCGCCCACAGCATCGGCCGCCAGTGTACCGCCGGCCCAACACGGGCCAACCATGTCGTGAAGGTGCCCTTCGCAGTCAGTCTCAGCATTTTTTCTGCATGTATTGCGATTGCCATGGCAACCATCTCACCAGGCTCTGGCTGTGTGCAGGTTGCAGCAAACGCAGCGACGATACACAGATCCCATCCGGGATCCTGGAAGCTGGAATTTTTGTCCTGGATGGGTATAGGATATGGTACCCAGACAGCACCTACACCGAGTGTGACGGCGTCACCTACTGCTCTCACACAACAATGAATTGGGAGTGGGTCGGCGACGAGGATGACTGCGCCGCTCTTTGTGCCAACTTTGCGTTCACCAACTTCACATCCTCGACGTGCTACAAGGCGCTCGTGTACCCTGGCAATGACAATTGCAACCTGTTCCTTTGGGATGCAGTGACGACCGATTCGTATGCTGACGGCGTTGTCCTCTCCGACTGTGCGTCCCCCCATCCGTGCTGCCTGCGTGACGTGGGCCTGTCATGATTGAAGTGTCTTGTCGAGCCCTGGTCGGCGCTTGCACATGTACTTTTGAGTGCCTGCTATTTAGTGCACAATTCGTCGTCACTTGGACACACATTCAGCGCATGCTTGCGAGAAAATGCTCATGGGTGAAGGGGCGTCTTGATTTGTGATGGTATGGTCCTATCTCTGGACAGCACCATGGGAACGGCAATGCTGGAGCCCCAGTGAGATCTGACCGTTGTCGACATGCGGCTTCACACGTACGACTTCAATTGTTTTCGTGCAAGGTGTGCCACACCCTGCTCAACCGCGATCGGCATGGTGACCATCGCGACAATTTGCAGGTACCCCTGATGATCCGTTGACATTTCCTCCGGCTCCTTCAATGACCGTGTCGCCTCCATTAGGTAGGCCATCCATCTGCAGACGGTGTATCGCATACCATTTGTGACTGGCATGTCGTCGCTCCGTGCAATGCTTGGCCTCGTGTCTGAATGGTGCATGTGACTCCCGAGCGACTCCGTACTGTTCTGCAAGTACAATGTGCCTTGTTGTGTAGTTGATTGACCTGGAACCAAGCAAGCCAAGTCGTCCTTAGGTCCTCCGGGCATGGGTATCACGGCATGTCTGTGCTGTCTGCGTTGATTGTGACCGACTGCTCTCGCACACTAATAAATTCGGATTGGGTCGGCGACGAGGATGACTGCGCCGCTCTCTGCGCCAATTTCGCGTTCACCAACTTCACATCCTCGACGTGCTACAAGGCGCTCGTGTACCCTGGCAATGAAAATTCACACATTCAGAGCGTGCTTGCGAGAACATGCTCATGGGTGAAGGGGCGTCTTGATTTGTGATGGTCCGGTCCTATCTCTGGACAGCAGCATTGGAACTGCAATGCTCGAGCCCCATTGAGATGCGACCGTTGCAGATATGCGGCTTCACACGTATGACTTCAAGTGTTTTCGTGCAAGGTGTGCCACACCCTGCTCAACCGCGATCGGCATGGTGACCATGGCGACAATTTGCAGGTACCCCTGTTGATCCGTTGACATTTCCTCCGGCTCCTTCAATGACCGTGTCGCCTCCATTAGGTAGGTCATCCATCTGCAGACGGTGCATGGCATACTTTTTGTGACTGGCATGTCGTCGCTCCGTGCAATGCTTGGCCTCGTGTCTGAATGGTGCATGTGACTCCCGAGCGACTCCGTACTGTTCTGCAAGTACAATGTGCCTTGTTGTGTAGTTGATTGACCTGGAACCAAGCAAGCCAAGTCGTCCTTAGGTGGAAAGTCAGGGCTTGGTATGAAGGTCAGCCATGACCGTAATTTTGTCGCTTGCTGGGTGCAGGTCTGCCAACATCACCTGGCTCGCCTCCGATACCAGGTGACCATCTGTGCAATTTACCGTATCACCGCTATATATTCACACGCTTTGACGTTTTTCGGTGGTGGCTACAGGGGCAAACGGAGTCGCACAGGCCAGACGAAACACGAAACGGATCATTCGACGCGCCAGACTTCACATAATCATGATGTCCTGTGATATACGACACTATGTTCTCACATTTTCAGTCGGGAAAGGGGTGTTTCGGATTACGTAATAGGCCGTGTGAATATTTAAGTATGTGAATATATAGCGGTGATACGGTATGTTGTTTTGGCCATTGTCCTGCAAGTGCTGGATTCCGATTGCCAAAGGGCGTCATTTCACCCGTGTTCTGTACCACACCTTGTCTATTCCTTATCATGCATTGTTGTGCCGCACACATACACGGGCATACAGGCCCTTGTTTCTTCATTTGGAGATGATGGTGTGTATCAAGCTTGATATTGTCAAACAAAGGGTGCAAACCTGAGCGGCGTGAGAAGTACAATGCATTTGTACCAATCTTCATCGCCACCTTGAACAGTCATGTAAGCAATGCATAGTTTGGTATAGTTCGATCCGACCAGTGGCATGTACGCAGGCCGTGCCCTCGGTGAATGTGTTGACTATGGTAGACAAGATACAGCAGTGAGAAGGAGCAAAATATATTGTCATGGGTGCAGTGTGTGTATTTCAGCCAGTGGACGCCTAAATGATTGTTGCCATTGCATTTCCCCAGCGGTCTAGGCACCCCCCCCCAGCCTGCAGCCCAGTCCTTCTCAGAATGTTGCACTTAAATACTACTCCCACTCATGATATAACATCGGATGTCAGCATGTTGCGCTCATCACATTCTGGCACAAGCTTTTCCATAGTTCGATTGTTGTCGCTTGACCAAATGAAGTTGTTACTGAAGGGCCCATGCGCAGATCCCTCACTTGAAGGGGGCAACTCTGGCCGATTGTTGGCAGTAGCGCGCTCGCAATTCTGTGCGTGGCTGCGGCGGCTTTTGTCATCATCTGAAGCCAACGGTATGAGGCTGCACCAAGCAAGTGTGTGTCTGATGGTACGTTTCCAATGAGCAAGCACTTGTTTGTCGATGCAACCAATGATGCTTGGTTGACGGTGTCCTGCATGTCCATGGTTTAGGTGTTCCGTCGTCTTTGAGATTGTCCTCCTTCAACCATCACATCCATGTTTGGATACTTGCCCCCTATGCATTGTGTTGGTGGACATTTTCTCCCCCTTCGGCGTGAGACAACTGTGTTCGCAGGTATTGTCCCTTCGCCGTTACACACACCGTGTGCGCAATAGGCCACAACTCTGAAGATGACGGTGCTTTGTTGCTGTAGTTGCTACCGGAGTAAATTTGCCGATGACCGAAACATTCCCATCGGCTACGCCTTCACCCCGCTGTCGCACGAGACATACGGGCGCCTTGGCAAGCCAGCTATGCAGCTGCTCAACATGCTCCGTCAAGGCGTCTGCGAGCGGCAGCGTTCATCACAGCCTCCAGACTCCTGCAGGTGTGGCTCATGAGCACCGCA
This sequence comes from Nuphar pumila, assembly GCF_984573655.1. Taxonomy (NCBI): domain Eukaryota; kingdom Viridiplantae; phylum Streptophyta; class Magnoliopsida; order Nymphaeales; family Nymphaeaceae; genus Nuphar; species Nuphar pumila. The sequence goes on along the minus strand of NW_028323775.1, from coordinate 18,109 downwards.
TGCCCGGCGACGCAAAGCCCATGCCACCACCGCGTGTTCAGCCGGAAGCATACACCCTCACCCTCCCTCCGCCTCCAAAGGTGCTGCTCCTTTGCTCCAAGCGTGGTCCGCTAGCTGCACAACGACACGTCTTACCACTAGGGATGCGTGCAGGAGGACCCTGGAATTCTTGGTTGTAGAGACCATGCTGTGTCCCTTGACGTTGAATGACATGCCTGAACTGGTGAAAGCTACAGTTCAGGTACCGGAGTGAGAGAAACTGCGGTGTGACCTCGCTGAGGAAACGGATCATGATCATGCGCACTCTGATTCTGTGACCGCCCTATTACATCACCAGTACAACTTCCGCTTGCCACTGGTACACAGATCAATCACGACGCGTTCCCATTGCTCTTCAGCTGGTGATTCGGGGGGCAGCTTTCTCGCAGGCGACTCGCTGTCTGCGCTAGATGCGACAGGCACGGGCACCGGTACTGCTTCGCTATTGGCCGCTTCGGCCACGCGGTCTGCTCAAGCTGCAAGCCGTCAAAGTGACGAGCTATTTCAGGATGATCCGGTCGAGTTCTTGAAGGATCAGCTGGACGCCATGCATTTCAACGCCGTACTGCTTCGCGATCGATATGTGCTTGGAGGCAACCGTGATCGCCGCGTCGGCGGCCAGGGAGTTGTGCAGTTTGCCACGCATGCCACTCGCACAGACCAGAAGTACGCTGTAAAGTTTTTCCTGGATCGTAGCGCATTTGAAGCTGAGCGCGCACAGCTCATCAACCCACGGCTACAGCACGTGATGCCTGTCATCGAAGATATTGTCGGCAACGAGGACGGCACCATTACGAGTCTGGGCCGGCCGCTGCCATCCATGGTGATTGTGGAGAAGGGCGAGTCTCTGGACGAGTGGCAGCGGCGCAGCAAGGCAGACTTTGCCAGCGCCATGCAAATCATGCTGCATTTGGTGGAGCGTGTTGTGGACATGCACAAGGCGGGCGTCGTACACCGTGACCTGAAGCCAGGAAATGTCATCAACTATCCAGCTCGAAAGGAATGGACGTTGATCGACTTTGGTGGCGCTGCTGATATTGGTGTGTCCGGACACATTCACACTAAGGAAAACTAGGCCGTTGAACAGTTCGAGAGCTGGATAGGCTTAAAGCGCTCTGGGCTGTGCTTGAATTGAGACATGACTTCTGGAAGGTTTTATGGGTGTTCCTTTGTGCGCGTTTGTTTGTCGTTCGTCATCTATTTGTTGCGGCGTATGCATTCTGTCCTCAGAGTGACCGGATCCCATACGACAGTTTGAACTGCCTGGGGCTATGTGGTTGCCACAAGTATCAAGAATCACCTGGCGCCCTTAATCGCCTTGTTCCCGTGCAAACTTCGACGGGGCGGCAGCTCAACTGTTGTCCTTACTAAGGCTTTGTCTTCTCGTTCGTTTGAACAGTCGTTTTCCTCGTTGGTCGAAAACGCAGCACGTAGCCCATGGATGGCCATAGATCACCGCGGCTGTTCTCTGTACACTTGTGGATGCACGTGCTTCTCCAAAGCAACTTTCGCTGCATCATGCCACCCACCATTCTACATCTTAGCAAAAAATAATGAGCTTGGCCTCCCAGAAGTTTGCCGTTTTGTTCCAAACGTGTATGGTGTCCCTCATAAACATTTGCGGGGCATGGCTGATCGGTCCGGGGGAACATATGGCATCATCCTGTTTCGGTGCGAACAGATTTCGTGTTGTGTAGGCTCGGTGGCGCCCTTCACATGCACGGTCAGTTATGCCGCTCCAGAGACCGTCCTCTCAATGCTGCGTGGTGAGCGGACAGTCACCGCCGATGCCGCGGTCGACGTGTGGGCCCTGGGCGTGATGGCGTACGAGTTGTTGACCCGCTCTCGGGTCTTTCCACCGGGCACACGGCAGCTGGTGGAGGAGACCATGCTGGGCCAGCACCCTCTGCCTTGGGAGGACACCGCCGACCCTGAGCACGGCGCCAACATGCGGCGGCTCGGGTGGATGAAACAGGGTGTTCTGAGCATGCTAGAGCGTATTCCTGAGGACCGGGCGAAGCTGCACGTGGTTCTCAAATCGTGGCGCGCCTTCCTGCAGCGGGAGACGACTTACCGCACGAGAGTCTGACATATTTGCCGCAACTGGCCTGACCTTAACTTCGTCGGCTACGATGTCACAAATTCTGCCATGAAATCTTATTTTGCCTCTCTTCAATGTTTCTTTTTTGGGAAGAGTCCCTTTGCCCACGGAAGACTTTGAAACTCCAAATCGTGACGCGATAAATCCCAATCTATACATAAGCTCGTTTCTCATCGACTCGCAACGGACTCTCAATCGGAAGTCAAGCATTCCCAATACATTAGCAATCGTACAAAAATGACCTGGTGTTGACCATACCACATTGCTTGACACCGTAAGGGATGTGTCTCTGCAGCTCCTGGCTGCATGAGTGAACGTCAACCATCGTGTCCGGTGTAAAAAGGGCATATGCGCTTGATATATTGTGCAGCACCATGCTTGACGTCAATGAAGCCATCAAGGCGTTCGAGTCGTTCGGACAGAAGTTGGAGGTCAAGCAGTACCGGAAGGGCTCAAGTGTCGGCAATTTCATCAAGAGCACGATGCATGCATGCCGCACTCAAGGCATCAGCTACCTCGTGCTAGACAGCAACGTGACTTCGGACGTTTACGAGAGTTTGTATGGCTCCCACTTCTCAGAAAGCGGGTCTGCAGTCTTGTTCACACCCATGGGGCGCGTGCTGGTAGAGTTACCGGAGTCTGATATCATCTGGGCAGCACGGATCGTGTCCAAAGTGTCAGTTGAAGATACACGCTGCTGTGTGTGCCTGGAAGTCCCAGGAATTCCAGCACATTGCGCCAAGTGCAGCGCACCGTTGTGCGCTACCTGTTTCATGAACATCGCGCTCACTTTCACCAAGGACGAGGACGACCTCTCCACGGAGGACCTGCAGCTGCCATGCCCCACATGCCGTGCCGAGCTTCCCATGTACACGTGGGCCTCTAAAGCCTGCTTCCCGGCCTTCACTCGTTCCTTCCCTGACTTCCAGACAGCCATCAAGAAGGCGATCGCCAAAGGCTCTCGTCCATTCGCCTTTGGAACAGCACTAAGGTCAGTGGATGCTGCCGAGGAGATCGGCGGATTTTGGCTCGACAATGAAGACATTCACATGCAGGACTTGGGGTTCATGTGGGTCGAAAACGAGGGCGTTTACCGGACCGTCACGGTTGACGGAAGTGACAACGGAACTGACAAGATGATGGGGCAGGTGGATTCATGTGCGGCGATCGTACTCGGTCGTCTCCCCAAAGACGTCTCGGAGTTCCGAAGTTTCAGAAAGTCACAGCCAGAAGGCAAGGTGTTCATAAAGCTCGCAGGCATGGTTCATGATGCTTCGGATGCGTTCCCGTTCTACGCCACATACGTGGCTCTGTGCAGGATGAAAGAGCGTGAGCTCGACGACATGGTCAAGCAAGATCGTGAGTTCGTCAGGATCAACGAAGTCGTCAAACTTGCACGCAAGCGGTGGGAAGAGGAGAAGAAGAAAGCCCTCGAGGAGCAAGCTGCTCAGCACGAGGCGAGTATGTTACAAGAGCGCTCAAAAGTCGCGCGCATGGAGCGCGAGACAAGGGAGATGGGCTATTTTGATGTCCGGTATCAAGAGAAGTGCATCGAGGTTGCAAGAGTGGAACTCGAGAAGCTGCAGTTGCTGCAGAGAAACCCGGAGCTGCGCCAACTTGAGCTCGCCAGGGTCAACGCACAAGATGCATGCCCTTGAGCGTGACTCAGTCCCCCGTTTCCAGTCACATTCCAGACCTCTTTAGCGGATTTGGAACGGTATTGATGGAAAGCGATTACGGCTCTGACACATCACCGTACATAATCACATTTAATTGTAATAACAATCAATACTTTTAGAGCATACGGGGAAAATTACAGTATACGGAATGATTACGGCATTACGGGTACTTTTACTGCGGCTCTGCAAAAGTACCCCCGGGCCCAGGGCGAAAAGGAGGTAGGGTGTTCGAGGAGCGGGTGCACGGGTGCCGTAATCTGTAAGCAATCTCAACGGTGATATAAGCTTAGACTGTTTCACCAACGCACTGAGAAAATCTAGACCGCCTTGAGCAAATGGCATACGTGTACGTCGTCCAGAAGGTTGACCATGACTTTCCCCCGTACGCTGATCGCCAGTTCTCAACTCAGTGTCTGGGCTCTTTCTTGGACAAGCAGCGTGCCGCGGACTTTGCACACGCCTGCAGCAAGCGCATCCTCAAGAGCCGCTTGAGGTACACTGAGACATGGGTCTCCATAGAAAGGGTGCCTCTGGGCTACACCGATGCACCATTGCTCAGAGACCCCGAAGTGTTTGATCCTTGTGACGTATTGTGGAAAGCTGAATCGCAGGAAGAGCATTCGACGCCAAAGTGAGGTGCAACTTTACAATGGATACGATTGTACAACGAGAACATCAGGCCAGAGCCATTGAACCTCAGTCTGTTGGCTTTCTTCCGAACAGACCCTTTACGAGTGGGGGGCGAGGGGGAAAAATCACCGGATTTCACCCCCCCCCCCGCTGTAGATGTAGCTGTCTGGTGGATCCGGAGTGATGCTCCAGATGACAAAGCGAGAATCGTTCTCGGGGACGATCCTCAGGTTGTCTGTGCTGCTACTAGGAAAACAGCTGAACCAGCGCAAATCAAGCCACAGCCAGGATGCAAGGGCTGGCCAACTGTAGCCCTCGGAGCCAGAACCACACCACGTGTTCCATCCATGCGAGCGCGGTCAAGAGCAGGGGTGACCTTCCTCCTCAGGCTCATCACCCAACCCCGGATACAGCTTAATGTCCTGCCCAGGACCCAAAATATGAAGACACTAATGTAACGAACTTCCCAATGTATCCAAAATTCAGACATCCCAAAGCAGAAGCTATAGTTACTCTCATTTAGAGATTACTACTTTAGGATTTACTTTGATTTAGGAGTGTGCGAAGGCTCGTTACGCAACTAAGCGTGAGCAAGTCTACCGCCCACAGATGGATCGCCAAAGGTGGCACACACCCCACAAAGGTGAAGCAGGAACACGTTTACAACGATTGTGTCAGCAGTTGGGGCTGGTATTTTTGCGTCTTCATTCGTGATGAACAGACATGAGGCCATAGACAGATAATTTTTCGATTCTTTATAGGGAGGTCGTGACGACGTGTATGCGGGTGGCAGCCACTGGTTGGGAGTCCGGGCCATTGGTGGAGGCGATCTTTTTGAGAACGCCCGCCAAGTCCTGCCTCTGCAGCCGTCTTAGATTGCCGTCCGGTAGCGCGGTCAGGGCGTTGCACCCCTCCAGGTCCAGCGTCTGCAGCGCGCTCAGATCCCCGATCCGGTCCGGTAGCGCGGTCAGGGCGTTGCACCCCTCCAGGTCCAGCGTCTGCAGCGCGCTCAGATCCCCGATCCGGTCCGGCAGCGCGGTCAGGGCGTTGCACGACTGCAGGTCCAGCGTCTGCAGCGCGCTCAGGTCCCCGATCCGGTCCGGCAGCGCGGTCAGGGCCTGGCAGTATCTCAGGTTCAGCGTCTGCAGCGCGCTCAGGTCCCCGATCCGGTCCGGTAGCGCGGTCAGGGCCTCGCACCTGTCCAGGTCCAGCTTCTGCAGCGCGCTCAGATCCCCGATCCGGTCCGGTAGCGCGGTCAGGGCGTTGCACCACTTCAGGTTCAGCGTCTGCAGGGCGCTCAGATCCCCGATCCGGTCCGGCAGCGCGGTCAGGGCCTGGCAGTATCTCAGGTTCAGCGTCTGCAGCGCGCTCAGGTCCCCGATCCGGTCCGGTAGCGCGGTCAGGGCCTTGCACCTGTCCAGGTCCAGCGTCTGCAGCGCGCTCAGATCCCCGATCCGGTCCGGTAGCGCGGTCAGGGCCTCGCACCTGTCCAGGTTCAGCGTCTGCAGCGCGCTCAGATCCCCGATCCGGTCCGGTAGCGCGGTCAGCCTCTCGCACCACTCCAGGTTCAGCTTCTGCAGCGCGCTCAGATCCCCGATCCGGTTCGGCAGCGCGGTCAGGGCGTTGCACGACTGCAGGTCCAGCGTCTGCAGCGCGCTCAGGTCCCCGATCCGGTCCGGCAGCGCGGTCAGGGCCTGGCAGTATCTCAGGTTCAGCGTCTGCAGCGCGCTCAGGTCCCCGATCCGGTCCGGTAGCGCGGTCAGGGCCTCGCACCTGTCCAGGTCCAGCGTCTGCAGCGCGCTCAGATCCCCGATCCGGTCCGGTAGCGCGGTCAGCCTCTCGCACCACTCCAGGTTCAGCTTCTGCAGCGCGCTCAGATCCCCGATCCGGTCCGGCAGCGCGGTCAGGGCGTTGCACGACTGCAGGTCCAGCGTCTGCAGCGCGTTCAGATCCCCGATCCGGTTCGGTAGCGCGGTCAGGGCCTGGCAGCATCTCAGGTTCAGCGTCTGCAGCGCGCTCAGGTCCCCGATCCGGTCCGGTAGCGCGGTCAGGGCCTCGCACCTGTCCAGGTCCAGCTTCTGCAGCGCGCTCAGATCCCCGATCCGGTCCGGTAGCGCGGTCAGGGCGTCGCACCACTTCAGGTCCAGCGTCTGCAGCGCACTCAGATCACCGATCCAGTTCGGCAGGTCAGTCAGATTGCTGTAGATCGACAGGTCCAGCTCATGCAGCGCAGTCAGTTTCACGATCCTTTCCGACAGATGCAGCGCGCTCAGATCCCCGACCCGGTCCGGCAGCGCGGTCAGGGCCTTGCAGTATCTCAGGTCCAGCGTCTGCAGCGCGCTCAGATCCCCGATCCGGTCCGGCAGCGCAGTCAGGGCCTCGCACCCCTTCAGGTCCAGCATCTGCAGCGCGCTCAAATCCCCGATCCGGTCCGGCAGCGCGGTCAGGGCCTTGCAGTATCTCAGGTCCAGCGTCTGCAGCGCGCTCAGATCCCCGATCCGGTCCGGCAGCGCGGTCAGGGCCTTGCACTCCCACAGGCGCAGCGTCTGCAGCGCGCTCAGATCCCCGATCCGGTCCGGTAGCGCGGTCAGGGCCTCGCACCCCTTCAGGTCCAGCATCTGCAGCGCGCTCAAATCCCCGATCCGGTCCGGTAGCGCGGTCAGCCCCTCGCACCACTCCAGGTTCAGCGTCTGCAGCGCGCTCAGATCCCCGATCCGGTCCGGTAGCGCGGTCAGGGCCTCGCACCCCTTCAGGTCCAGCATCTGCAGCGCGCTCAGATCCCCGATCCGGTCCGGTAGCGCGGTCAGCCCCTCGCACCACTCCAGGTTCAGCGTCTGCAGCGCGCTCAGATCCCCGATCCGGTCCGGCAGCGCGGTCAGGGCCTTGCACCACCTCAGGCTCAGCGTCTGCAGCGCGCTCAGATCCCCGATCCGGTCCGGTAGCGCGGTCAGGGCGTCGCACCCCCTCAGGTCCAGCGTCTGCAGCGTGCTCAGACTCCCGATTTGGTCCGGCAGCAAAGTCAGCCTCCCGCACTGCAGCAGGTTCAGCGTCTGCAGCGCGCTCAGATCCCCGATCCGGTCCAGCAGCGCAGTCAGCCCTTTGCACCCCGACAAGTGCAGCGTCTGCAGCGCGCTCAGCTCCCCGATCCGGTCCGGTAGCGCGGTCAGGGCCCCGCACTGCTCCAAGTTCAGCGTCTGCAGCGCGCTCAGATCCCCGATCCGGTCCGGTAGCGCGGTTAGGGCCTCGCACCACCTCAGGCTCAGCGTCTGCAGCGCGCTCAGATCCCCGATCCGGTCCGGTAGCGCTGTCAGGGCCTCGCACCACGACAGGTCCAGCGTCTGCGGCGCGCGCAGATCCCCGATCCGGTCCGGCAGCGCAGTCAGCCCCCTGCAGTACGATAGGTCCAGCGTCTGCAGCGCGCCCAGATCCCCGATCCGGTCCGGCAGCAAAGTCAGCCTCCCGCACCACGTCAGGTTCAGCGTCTGCAGCGAGCTCAGATCCCCGATCCGGTCCGGTAGCGCGGTCAGGGCTTGGCACCGCTCCAGGTTCAGCGTCTGCAACGCGCTCAGATCACCGATCCGGTCCGGTAGCGAAGTCAGGCTATAGCAAAACGACAGGTCCAGAACGCGAAGCAGCAGCAGTTTCGCAACCTCAAGCTCCTCCAGCTGCTTGTTTCCCCGCAATGACAGCACACGAAGCCTCGTCAGCTTGTTCAGCGCTGGCAGGTCACTGCTCTTGTAGAGCTCATTGTCCTGCAGGTAGAGCATGCGCAGCAGCCCCAGGCCCTTCAAGTCCTTGGACTTCAACCCCAAGCTGTGGAAGCTGGCTTTCTTGACTGCAGCTGGAACCAGAGCCTGGTTGTTTGAGTCTGGAGCGGAAACGAAGCGGAAGCATCTCAGGAAGCAGGTCCCTGAAGTTGACATGCAAGCGTAAGTTACGAATGTCGAGCCGTGGAAGCTGGCCTTCCTGATCCCGTCATTGGCAGCTGGATGTCAGCATCAGAATAGCAGAAGCAGGCGAAATATAGCAGGCTTGTCTCACGAACCGTGTCCCTGCGATTGACGGACATACGGTTACCAAAGCAAATATTTGTTGACATATTTCTGGATACAACGCCCGTGCACAAGTGCCATTAATCGATGAACGGTGAATGTGACGCACCACCTCGCTTCCTTCCAGTGGCGTCCGTCGTCAGGGGTGGGGCAGGAGCGTCAGTCACTGGAGCTTGCGTAACTGGACCATCAGGCACCTGCTTGCCTTCTTTCAGATAGCAGTGCTCGGGGCTGTCGATGGCAGCAAAGACCGCCAGGTCGCGGAGGATGTCATGCATGTACACGCCATCGTCGTCCTGCATCACGAGGCTCCTCAGCTTGAGCTGCCTCAGCTGCTCCCTGCCCCACGCCAGGTTTGTTGGGACCGTCGCTGTCGCTGCCCACAGTGCTGCGAGCTCGTCCACTGGCACACGCGCGTCCTCGGGGTACGCTGCAAAGTCCATGAAGCACTGCTTCAGGTGCGGGGGCAAGGCATCGTAGCTTGGCTGACAGATCTTCCGGATCATCTGGGTCTGACTCAGCTTGGGGTCGATCTTCTGCAGACTGGTGATGACGCTCTGCCATGTTTCGAAAGGCTTCCCTGAGAGTAGAACCCAGCACCTGCAGCGCCAGTGGCAGGCCTTTGCACTCTCCCAGCATGTCGACAATGACTGTGCCGAATCCAGGGATGTGATCCCCGACAGCCTGAAGGAAAGCAGCATCGCGCTCACGCAACACTTCGTCATCATGCTTGACACCAAACGGCTCGTCGCTCAACTCGGGAGGCAGAACATCGTTGTCGACCGTAGCACCAGGGAACGCGTGGTGGCACAGCAGCTTCAGGGAGTTACGCTGGCTGAGCAATGGTGGTTTCTCGACGTGGGTCTCACCGTCTCTCTCGAGGCCGTCCAGCACCCGCCTGTCGCGAGTCGTCACGATGAGCCTGCTACCTGCGCATCTTCCATTGGTGATGAAGTCCAGGGCATCGAGGACGTCTTGTTTCCAGACGTCGTCCAGCACGAGCAGTGTCGCGGTGTCCTTGAGTTTTCTGATGAGCTCGCTCAATAGGTCCTCGGCAGTCTTGGGAGCAGTCTCTTTGGGACAAATCTCCTGCCACACATACTTCCGCAACAGGTCATGAACGTCGGGTCTTTCAGATACTGGTAGGAAAAAATGCCGCCGAAAGTCGCCTCTCACTGCTGCGTCGTTAAAGATCTTGCCTGCACCACAGGCAAGTTGTATCAGCAATCTGCATGGTTGTGGCAAGCAAAAGAGGCAGAGCAGATCGACGTTGAAGGAACGTGCCTGCGATGGTCGTCTTGCCCAGCCCTGCCATTCCCCCCAACCCCAAGACTCTGTGGTCACGCAGGCGATCTTTGAGCAAGGGGATCAACTCGTCCTGGTGCTGAAAGACGATGTTGCTGAACGCCGGTGTCTGGACAGCAGGAGGTGGCAGTCCGAGAAGAGGCATTGGACGAAAGGATGGGTACTTCTGAGGAGCTAATGCATGGAGAGCCTGTTGAGCTTGGGTAAGTTGCAACCGCAGCCCAATGCCATGCTTGTTGACTTTGGCAAACTCCAACAACTGCGCGCTTACCGCCATGACTCTCTTTCCGATCAAGCCGAGGGTGACACCCTCCCAACTTGAGGTCTTCTGGCACGCGGACACGACATACTGCGCTTCTTCCAGGTGGTCTCCCAGCGTCTGATACTCCTCCCAAAAATTTTCGAACAAGCTGACCTGTGACAACCGGTCCAACTCACTCGCGAGACGCTTGACCTCCGTCGTGCCAAGCGTGGTTGCCAGTTCGTTGCATTGCTCTCTGCAGTGCCAGGCATTCATGGCCAATTCTCTCAGCTTGTCTACGGCCGACGTGACTACCAACCCGATGACAGCCGAGGCCACCTGGCCCCCCACATACGCGGTGACTGGATCAACCATAGCTGGCCTGCAAGCACGACGGTTGACGGTCAGAGCGCGCTAACACAGGCAAACGGCAACTGAATGCTAAGCACGAGCGCCTGCAAACACTGCGGCTAGAGCACGTGTATCCTGTCATGCAGGCCCCAACACTGGGCACGCCGCTGACTGCTAACTCAAGTTCGCAGTGAACTTTTGTTTCCCAGAAACCCGAGCGCATGCTCTCATGACAATTGGCGTCAACTCGAAAGCTCTGCATCCCTGTTTCACTCCAAGGAATCCGGTGTATCTGATACTATGTGAATCGATAACGGTGTTATAGGCATTGTACAGAGCAGACAACATGAATGGCATTGCATATTCAGCTACTGTGTGGTCAAGCAGACGCGCACGCTGTTAACAGGCGAGTTTAGGAAAGTGTCGTCCAGCTTGTCTAAGCACTCCAGCTTGGGTAAGGAGCCCAGAGAGGTGAGCCAGCCTACCGACTCAGAAATTGCCCCGCTAGTCAAGTGGATTGAATTCAAGCACGCCCACATCCAATAACTGATCAATAGTATGTAGCATGCAGGTAACATACGGATCCTAGCAGCGAGGGATGTGACAGTGAATCACTGGCTTTTTGGTGACTAACAGAGTGGGGCATTGCAAGCTCGGTGAGCGTGTGGCGAAGCAGATCCACACCCTGTAAACTACAGGTTAGAGTTGGACGACTATCGCCCAGCTTGTGCAGTCCAGAGAGTGAGTCAGCCTTTGTCCAAATTGCTAACTCAGGACCTCCGAACTCAGGACCTCGGAAATCAGAACTTGCCCAGCTCATCAGGGCTATATAAAGCATGCTTATAGTCAATGCATGATGATCATCAGTATGTAGCATGCAGGTGTTTCTGCGAGCAGCGAGAGATGTGATAGTGCATCAAGGGGTGTCTGTCGGCTGGCTGTCGGGTGACAGACAGGTTGATGCGTCATAACGGGCTATGTATCATTCTGCACACTTACTACGATACACTGAACAACGACTTGACATGGTCAATTCATCGGCATTGAGTTATTAATGTATTGAAATGAAAGTCGATTCCAGGAGTACAAGGCATTATGTTATGGCCTTTCAGACTCAATTTGGGACCATTGTGCTAGCCATTCATACTCAAAATCTCAATATGATGACACTATTGTAACATCCCAATGTATCCAAAATTCATACATCCCAAAGCAGAAGCTCATTACCATCATCTCTGGAATTCATGCAAAAACCGTTGTCATCGTCACGGGAGAGTTCCATGATTTAGGTCAGAAGTTCTTTGAGGGTTTTATGCCATTCTTGGGATCGTCAAATTATGCTTCAAATAATAATTGATCATTTACACCATATCCGCAAGGGATGTAGGCCTCGCTGCTCGCGCAGGACAGAACAAAGCATTCTACATTAGGAAATATCATTAAATGCGCAGACCCCCCTTTATCACGCTGCGATGCAGAAGGACAAATTAAAAGTGGTCGTGGAGTACGCGTGGGAGATATCTTCATGTCCAATGCTGAGTTTGAGAAAGAGAATGCGCAGGGTCCATCTGACCATCTACCGGTGACTGCTGCGATTTCGGTTCGCATTTCTTGAGCGTTTTCTGCGCAGACTTAGTTTTATCCATACTTCGTCGCATCTGATCCGCGAGTGCGTGCAGCTGAGCGCATGCGACCGGGCTCAGGATCTCTGCTGTACAGTCATATGCTTCCACCCTCTCTTGCATCGCACGCCTGTCGATGTCTTCCAGCAACGTGACAAGGTCTTTGAGGATCATGGGCGGTATGTTGATGGTGTCCAGATCGTTCAGCCGCTGTTGCATGTTACTTCACTACATGTTGTTTGGACAAAGTCTTTACACGAGTCCTGAGAATGAAAATTGGCACACAAACAGGGATTTCAGGATCTCCATTGCGAAAAGTCGCTCTCCCACATGTGCATTGCATGGCATTTTGTGTCTTTATTATACACACGCCAATATGGTTTGGAGTCTGCATCGTATGGTCTATAAACATTGTGCTTCCCCCGTTTATTTCCAGCACCAAAAAGTGCAGCCAGAATGTACTGCAGTGCACCAGTCTTCACCGCAGACGAAGCATAGTCTGCGCAACGCAGTGGCTTCGCAAGAATATGAAGCTCGCGGTACGCATCTGACTTGGCGTCAAGATTCTCGACGAAGCGTTCGGCGATGAAGACCTTCTCTATGCCTCGTTCGTTCTGAAGAGCGACACGCATGACATCACGCCTGCTGTGCCACCAGCTGAACGCGTACTTGTCGGGAAATTTCTTCTGCATGTACTCTCGCACCTTCGCCCGATCAAGCCCAGGTAAGTACGCTGTGAAGCCCTTGGCAGTGTACTTGGCCAGGCGCATCAAGCTGGAATCAGTCCAATAGTCCTGTAGTACCGGAAACGTCATGGAGCGGATGGACTCCACCCATGTTTGCGTCGCTTGGATGACCAAGCACCCGGATTCAACGCCCGCCATCACCCGACAGGGATGCATGTCGAAGCAGTTGATGATGGAAGCGGCATCCCTGTTGAGCACGAGAATGATCTGCACTATGTGCCCATCTGTGCAGTTGAGCGTCAAGGCATACCCGGTGTATGCGGCTGCCAGGACATGCTCAGTGCCAGCAATGCCATCTACCACGTAATTGCCCTCGTCCTCTGTGTCAGCAATGACAAAGAGATCGATGTCTGCACCTGGCGGGACTCCTTCGACAATCGCGCCCGTAACGAAACCACCTGCCACCACCAGTCTGCCGGAAAAACGATGCAGCCAATCCAGAACGTATGGTGGAAGGGCGGCTTCAAGAGCCGCCGCTGGGTCAGTACGCAGCCGGTGGTTGCGGGCTGCCAAGGCACGCCTGCCAAGCCGTAAAGCACAGCCTCCAAGCTTGATGTTGATGCTCTGCAACGTGCCCGCCAAGTCATCGTCGATGAGCACCAATGCCTCTTGCGATGCTTGCGATGCTTGTGGGTGAATCGCGTCTAGCGCCAACATTTCCTCGACTGACTGCCTGACTCTCAGCACACGGTCTGCAGGGAAGCAAAAGAAACTGTACAGCTCAAGCACGTCCGCCAGGCAAAAATGCTTGACCATGCTTCCTCCAGCCCCATCCTCCCAAATTTCCAGTCCAGCCCTCACGACCGGCAGCGAAAAAGACGACATGGGGACAACCACTGTTTCAGCGTCGCAACCGGTGTCGCCAAAGCCTGTGTTGCCATAGAACATGGAGACGTACGGCGACGCCAGCAGATGACGATATCCCTTGGCTCCCAGTGTCTCGCCGTCAGCACATTGAATCGTGGCGTCGATAGGTGGGTGCACCGGAAGGGCGACGGCCCGCAGCAAAGCGTCAGGTATATCGGGAATGAAGGAAGCGTCGCACAGAGCATCAATCCACTTCTTGCCGTGACTTGGTGCCACAACAATGATGCCTCCACTGCCCTTCGATGTCCTGGTCTTGAAATCTACACACCTCATCACTTTCGAGTGGCTGTCGTAGAACCCATCCCCGTCGGCAAGTTCAGAGCGACGAAAAAAGTAGTGCATGCCCTTGGTGGTGCTTTCTCTCGGAACACACAGCAGCACAGGGAAGCGCGTCTCGAGCTCTTTGGCAATGGCCAGACAGTCGACGTCGATGACGCACAGGGACTTTAGCACAATACCGTAATCGCAGTGCGAAGGGTTTTGTGACAACCACTTGTCGAGTTTCGCCCACGACCATTCGCAGTGCCCGTGTTTGAACATTGGGGCCTTGGTGTCCTTGACGATTGGGATCAAGACATCGCTCGTTGCATTGCTGCGCAGCCATTCTGCTAGGAGCTTAATCATCGTGATCAATGGTGCTTTCCAATGTGTGGAGCATGTTTTTACACTGCAGTGGTGAGATCATGGCGTCACATTGTCTGTACAGCAGTGTCGCCACCCCAAGACAAGGCCATGTGTCTGAGTCAAACCCCCTCCGGGACCTGGATCGGTGTCTGTACAGCAATGTCCAAGGAAGCCGTTGAGCAATGAGTATGACATATATCTGAATAAACAATATCCTTTAGAATATGCGGATACTTTTACAATCTACGGGTGAAATACGGCGTAACAGGTAGATTTTGTACGGCGTCGCAAAAGTTCCCCTGGGTCGAGAGGGCACAAGGGTGAAGAGTGTTCGAGGAGTGGGCGCACGGGTGCCGTATTGCTGTAACGCTGTAACGCCGTAAATCCATGAAAGTTTTCATTGTATGCGATGCCGCATGCATGATCCTGTGCATAGGCCGCAGCACGTAGCACACATTCCTTTGGAGCATTGTGTTGCAGGCAGGTTGAGCACGATCCGACAGCACACAAGCATCCGCCCGGCGTCGGAACTCCAAGCCTTGTGGGTGGGACTTGTACTTGCACGCGAACGACCTGGCTTCGCGGCACCAGCATTTCCGGTAACTGTTTCCGAACCCCACCGGATACCGTGCTCTGCGCAGCACCTCGAAGCGGTAGCCTGTGAGGTCCAATGCAAGGACGAACTCAGCTTTGAAGGAAGGATTGTACAATGCCTTTCTGCGGCAACTGCCAGAACGATACCCACCGGCGTCTGCTGTGACGGTCGAGTCTTCAAACCGAGGTAATCGAGGACACGCATTGCCACGTCAGCCTTGTTCCCGCTCACAGGAAGCAGAAGGCTCCGTGCGGCGTCCTTGATGGAAACCAGGTTCAATTTGTTGGGACACAAAAACATGGATTTCCAATCCACGTCGTCTATGTTATCGAGCTTGGAGAGTGTCGCGAGTTCGGCGAGACCAGCCCACGATGCTTGTCGCATGTCCTTCGAGACGGAAGCCAGGGAAAGAATTTCCTCCACAACCATGCCGACCCCTTTTCTGCCGTCCGGTTCAACACTGCTGGCAAGCTTTTTGAATACAATTTCGAGGACGTCGATCGGAAGACCCATTCCGGGAGAGCTTGAAGACGTGTTATTCCGCGAGGGAGAGGCGCAATAATCTACAAACCGGACGGACAGCTTCATGAACGCAGCTTTCTTAGCCTCCAAAGCCGCAGCTGCCCTTGCCGGTGCTTCTCGGGCGTACTCGATGAGTCGTTGCTCTTTCGAATGAAAAAGGTCTATGACGTCGTCCTCGACGTACAATCTCATCTGAGGCGCACATCTGTAATGCGGATTTCTGCAATAGAGGCATTCCAGTTCGGCCAAATCAGACTCGTTCAACCCATACCTTGATTTGCAAGTGGACACGCATATGCGCACCGGCGCTTCTGGGTCTCTTGCCATTCTGCTCTCGTCGTCCCTTCCCGCTTTTTACATTGCAATTCACAATACGCAACATGCCAGCTGAGCATTGCAGAGCTCGCCTTGGTAGCCAGAAGCACTCTTGTGGGAGAAAAAGAAAAGGATTGCCTGTTTTGTTGGACATGTTGAATCTGAGTGAGAGGCTCGGTGAGGGTTGCTCAACAACCCATGAGTGAACACAGAAACCAATTGGGGTTAAAGGGGTAAAATCACCCGATTTTACCCCTCACCCAATCACTCCTGAGCCCCACCATCTACTTTGCAACAACATCGATGACATGATTGCGGACGAGCACAGATTTCTAAAGTTGCCCAAAGTGACATTGCGCAAGTTTGTCGAGCGGTGGCGGTTGTCGCAACTTCTTGCCGAGCACCGGGCTCAACATCCACAAGAATAGACACAGCATTCGAGCATATACCCGGACCTTGCCTTTGAGCGCTCTGGGACATGCTAGAGTCATGTTGTAATTTTTGGTGGTTCACAGGGCACGAAGATGTCAAAGTCTTGAGGCAATGCTTTCCTCCACATGGAGTTCTTCACTGCCCCCCCTCTGTCCTTCAAGTTGGCGATGCTTGACTTGCTGATGCCTGTCAGTTGAGCCGCTGCCTCGTTGTTCTCATACACCCCTGTCGTGTTGCCGTCCAGGTCTGTGGACACAACGTAGTTGTCGACAGTCCCTCTCGCCTCAAAGAGGATGATCTTTCCATCCTTGTCTTGCGTTCTGAACTTGAAGTTTGGGCCAGGTTCCCACCGCTGAGTGGCCTCCCACCTTCTGAAAACCTTCCCACATGCTTGCATTGCTGAGCAAAGAAGCCTGTTCACGCGGTCACCTCGCAAGTGGTTTTTGTTGGCAGCATCATTGACACTGTCGTATATGATTTCATGACCGGTGACCAAGTCTCTGGCGACGACTTTACCATTGTTGCGGCCGTCTGCACCGTTGCTTGGACCTGTTGCCAGGGAGATCATCGTAGACAATCCATCCACCTTATCTACAAACACCTGCCGTTCATTCTCTGGGAGGAAGCTCCATACCCTGCCTGCAAAGGGCATGTCACTGCCCACACGGTTTTTGAATCTGTCGTAGTCGAGATGAAGGATTCTCGCGGCCATGGCCCGGTTCTCAAAGACAACCCTTGAACCGTCAGGAGCAACACCTTGCACGTATTCCAGCACACCTTGATGCTTTGCAGGGTCCACTTGCAAGCCGGATGGCGGAACCCAGATTTTGGCTCCAGGGGTACGCCAGTGAAACCCCCGCACTGCCGAGGTGCGTCCACAACGCACCGCACGTTCTTTGGTTCGAGTCCTAATTTTGTAGCACCAAACTCAATGGATGACCAGAGATCTTCTGCTCCAGTGACCAGATTGCGCGAGATGACATCGCCATGTGACCTCGGGCGGGTTGTCTTTGGCTTTTCACTCCCCATAGGCATTTCAGTGCTCTTCCATGTGACTATGGGCTTGCGTATGCCCATCGCTGCAGCCTCCTCTGCTGTAATAATGCTCGTCGGAAAGGTGACCTTTGAGACGAGGACCTCAACATCGCTGTCAAGGGGTAACATTGCTTGTGCGGTCCCTTCAACGGTGTACCTCTTCCCGTACATGCCAATGTACTTTGGATAGTTCATGAACAGACACTCTACCATCTCCACGTAGACCTTGGTAGCCAGAGCATAGTACGATTCGTACGATTCGGGGACAAGCTCAACCCCCATCCGCACTGCGAGCTCGTCGGCGAGCACGTACTCTCTTGATGCTTTCACAAGTATGTCCATATACTTGCTCATCATGAACTGCTCCACCACGTTTGCCTCCTGTCGCATGTTGCACTCGTAAGTGAAGGCAAAGAACCCATTGTCCTCTCCGTACGTTCCTTCACGATTCAGTATACCATTAGTGATGCCAAACTTGATCGTGCCCAGCGTGAGGGTTTTTGGGTTTGACTTGGGCTTCAAATGTTCTTCTGGCATGCGAATGCGGACGTAGAAGTGGCACATATTGAATGGCCCCGACGTTCGCGCGCAGGTTGGCACGAGAAACGCGTCGCTCGATACCGTGCCTTCCTCGATATCCTGCATGCGCTGCTTCAACCCTTCCAAAAAATCTTGAGACGGATTCAAGCTTTCCACAAAGGCTTGAGCCGCTCCTTGTCGGAACTGAGCTGCTTTGATGCCCGGAAGCATGAGAATAATCTTCATAGCCAGCTCCGCATCAGCTACCGGTGTGGGGGAACCAGTTGTCAGCACGATCTTCTTGAAACCGGTCAGCTCGGTCGGGCTGTTGTCACGAAGAGCTTTCCAAATGGTCCTGCCAGTGCGGTCAGTGATGGCTTCGATCAAACCGATGATGCTGCAGTGCGTGACGCCCTCGATGTTGACGCGAGCCA